>NC_140257.1:16731656-16834156 GCF_949987555.1 Borostomias antarcticus
AGAGAGAGAGAGAGAGAACAGATGGGTTACACCAGGAACTGCACTGTACTCTTGTGTGGTGTCTTAATACGACGTGTGAAAATACTGTTCTGCTGGGTCTATCGTCCCGATGGTGACCTTCAAACGCAAATGTCTATGCGGCAGTGTGTGAAGCACAGATGGGCAGATGCACACACACACATAAACACACACACACACACACACACACATAAACACATAAACACACACAAACACCTCCTACTCCTCCTTGGCCCAGGCCTCCTAGCGTTCCGGAGAGGCAGGGTGCTGGAGCACGCCCAGCTAATAGAGCCATCAATCTGCCTGGACTCAGGCTGGGTTGCGGCAGTGCCAGCCTCACCGACCAGAGACGCAAGAAGACCCACTGCAAACACACAGCCCCGTGGAACCTTCTAGAAAGAGAGAGAGATAGAGATAGAGAAGGGGGGGAGAGAGAGATAGAGATAGAGAAGGGGGAGAGAGAGAGAGACAGAGAGAGAAGGGAGAGAGAGATAGAGATAGAGAGAAGGGAGAGAGAGAAGGGGGAGAGAGAAGGGGGGAAGAGAGACAGAAAGAGAGAGCTGTCCATCACCCTGTGCAGTGCCCCCTTTATAAACAGACTCTTGGACCCACTGTGTAAAGGAGTGATCCAGGAAGTGATTCCTTATTAGACTTCCCAGCTCCTCTGCCTGCGTCTGACATCACCACATCCAACAGCTGGTGGACCTGCTAAACTCGTTTTATCAGCTCTTCTTAACATTCTGCTCTTCGCACACATGCTCTCTGCTCGCCAGGATTACCTGAGCGTGTGAAGGTGTCTAAACGCTGAGTATCTGGACTGCTGTTGTGTATTATTGAGTATTTGAATAGTACATGTTGCCTTCTGTGATTTCATGTATCTGACTACTACAGTTTAACGATTCAATTTCTCCCCTTCTCTCTCTCTCTACCCCTTCTATCTCTCTCTCTCCCCTTCTCTCTCTGTCTATATCTCTCTCTGTCTCTCCCTCTCTCTTTGTCGCTATCTCTCTCTCTATCTCTATCTCTCTGTCTCTCTCCCCCCTTCTCTCTCTCTATCTCTCTGTCTCTGTGTCTCTCCCTGTCTCTATCTCTCTGTCTCTCTCCCCCCTTCTCTCTCTCTTCCCCTTCTCTCTATCTCTCTCTATCTCTCTCTGTCTCTCTCCCCCCTTCTCTCTCTCTCCCCCTTCTCTCTATCTCTCTATCTCTCTCTGTCTCTCTCCCCCTTCTCTCTCTCCCCCCCTTCTCTCTATCTCTCTCTATCTCTCTCTGTCTCTCTCCCCCTTCTCTCTATCTCTCTCTGTCTCACTCTGTCTGTACGGTAGCTAATAACATGCTATTGCTGACTCTATCCAATCAGATTGTTATTGTGGATGAATAACAGGCTTGTTCCCCCCTCCTGGTAACACAGGTGAGGTACAGTATAAGACATGTTGTTAGTGATTCTCTCAACCCCAACTGTGTGGTATTGTGTTTACATCCTGTACTACTCCGCACTGTATATCAATTCATTTTTGCAGCCATATCTCACTTCCACATCATGCTGTAGAATCCAGCACCTGTAACCAAAATGCTGTTTACATCTTGTCGGTGTGTTGTCTTCTGGTTCTGTGGAACTCTGATCACCAATCGCATCCTTCCTGTCGACGGCACTGTGGGTCTGTGGATAAACACAGTGGTCTAGCTTTAGTATTGGCCATGTGTTGTGACTGGATTAGGCCGTGGTGTAAGATTACATTACAGTCATTTAGCAGACGCTTTTATCCAAAGCGACTAACAATAATTGCATTTAACGTAGGAAGAGCCAATGTACTACTACTGGCCAGAACTCACAAGTGCATCTCTCTAAAACAAGTGACTAAGATCATAATCTAGTGCTGAAGGCAAAGTGCAAGAATCGCAATCTAAAGTACAGTGCAATATAATATAATACAATAAGTGCTTAGGAGGGAGGATTGTTGTAGAGGATTGTAAGATGGAGACCGAGCAAGGCTGTGAACGTCATGAACCCGATGTCTTGGGTGGTTTGGAAGATCATCGCAGCTGTGCCAGCCAACCTTATCAACCACGCACCAGCCAGCGCAGGCAGGGGAACATCTTGACTGTAGCATGCAGCGGTTGAGGTCGCATGGGCGACCTATATAATGAATCATGGCTCAGGAATCTCTAGGGAAACTCCTTTTCTTCATTCATGCATTTCAGCAATCTAGTGGAGTTCCCCTATACGCCCTTCCTGTTCACACAACTATCTTTAGTTCAGACGGAATCATCTGGGACTAGACTATGCATTTGTGTGTGTGTGTGTGTGTGTATATATATATTACATTACATTACAGTCATTTAGCAGACACTTTTATCCAAAGCGACTAACAATAATTATAATAATAATATATATATATATATGTATACACACACACACACACACACACACACACACACATACATATACCTATAATACATCCATGCTATATATATATAATACAGGGGCGACATTTCCACTGGGGACAGGGGACATGTCATTTTGTATAAACAAAACGACATGAAATAGTGAGTGCTCTAGGACCACGCGGAAGTAGCCCCGCTCAACCCCCCCCCCCTCTCCTCTCCCGCTCAGTGACGAGGCAGGAGCCGCGCGAGCTGCTAACTGCTTTTACAATAATCATGAAAAGGAGGCAACAGCTTGATTTTAAGTCATTTGTTTGGAATGGGGATGAAAAGAAAGAAAATGTGGGTTGATTAGTGGTTACTGGTATTTCTACTCTGGTTTTGGATGTTAAAAACCAGAGTAGAACCACTTCTGTAACGTTAGCTAGGCTAGCTAGCTAGTTTACCTCAGAAGTAGAAGATGCTAAGCTAACTAATATGTGTTTAGTTATCAACAATGCAGCGGTAGCAACATTGCCTATATGGATATATTACTCAGCACTATAACCTTGTTCATGTTAGCTGCGTCTGCTCAGCACTGTTCTATAACGTTTCCTTGTTCATGTCAACTGCTTTCATGTCAGAGACCAGATGAGGTTGAGCCAGCAGTGGACAGGGACCAAGGAGGTTATGACAGGGACAGGTAGGGTGAGGCAGGGAGCAGCAGCACTGCGTTGCAGGTAGGCTGTGTGTGCAGGTAGGTTGTGTGTGCAGGTAGACTATGTGCAGGTAGGGTGTGTGTGCAGGTAGGGTGTGTGTGCAGGAATGCTGTGTGTGCAGGTAGACTGTGCAGGTAGGCTGTGTGTGCAGGTAGACTGTGTGTGCAGGTAGACTATGTGCAGGTAGGGTGTGTGTGCAGGTAGACTGTGTGTGCAGGTAGGCTGTGTGTGCAGGAATGCTGTGTGTGCAGGTAGGCTGTGTGTGCAGGTAGGCTGTGTGTGCAGGTAGGCTGTGTGCAGGTAGGCTGTGTGTGCAGGTAGGCTGTGTGTGCAGGTAGGCTGTGTGTGCTGTATAAAGTATGGAAAGCACATAATCCCTCTGCTGTTAGTTCACACACTGTATGTTGGACTCACTGGATTTCATGAGTTATTGATAACCAATTTATTAATATTCGAGAAATCAATAAATTACATATTTATTAATATTTAGAACTACTTTGCCAATATCTGTCAGAAACACCTCAAACATTGCAAACCACTTGTGAATAACTCAACTCAACATTATACTATATATATCCAACTATGACAACCTTTAGTTTGCATGATTTATTGATTTCCAATTCATTAAAAATCACCAAATCAATAAATTACATATTTATTAATATTTAGATGATTAACTTGTGCCAATGTGCATTTGTGCAATGACATGAGGACATTGAGAGCAGTATGGCTAATGAAAACATAGTAGGCTAGGGTTGAATAGAAATGATATTTGTGCTTTGCGCATGCAGAAATCCAGCGTGCCTTCTTGTGCCCCCCCCCCCCCCCCCCACACACACACACTTCTCATTTTATGTATATATATATATATATATTAAAATAGAGAGCATACACGCAAGACTAAGCAAGGTTTACGCATTAACAAAAAAGAGAGAATACCTTCCTAATGCAGGAAGGGACTGTATAAAAGCGATGGACAAACCTACTGCTTCATACTTTTATTCGCACAACGCATTTAGTTCAGACAACAGGTCAGAAACGTGTCGGTGATCACCTATATAGGCTCGGGATGACCACACCCACTCAGTTCATGGAACAATTATTCAATCAATGCACACTAATAACTGTGAGCCAATAACAGGGCGAGCTGTCCAATACTAACAGGTAAGTGCAAATAATGCAACATTATTACAATACTGAGTATCAATAAGCCCCTATAGGAAAACAATTAGAAACATATGCAACATATTAGCCAAAGACTAATAGGATTCACATGGAATACGGACTGAAAGCCCTGTGAGGGACATATAGGCTAATTACCATCGGAGGTGAATCCAACATCCCAATATCACACCAATAATAATTACAAGTCACAGATCACATCAAAAATGATAAATATACATGTTACAACTGTTTACAGGAAGGCATTAAGTTCTAACCCATCACTTAGGCCGTGGGGTTCCATAGAATTTAAGTAATAATCCAAAAGGCCTCTTTCTGTGGCCTTACTTTCCTGAGGTCACCTCCCCTTGGTGGTTGGCGAACCGTTTCAATACCAGTAAATTTGAGTGTGGCAGCTGAACCGTGACCCCTTTCCATGTAACGCCTTGCTATGGCATAATCCATGCTGCCATTCCTAATGGCTGCCTTGTGCTCAGCAATACGGGCCTCTAATCTCAGCTGGGAGACGGGGAACAGTCGGGCCCTGGGCCTCTAATCTCAGATGGGAGACGGGTAACAGTCGGGCCCTGGGCCTCTAATCTCAGATGGGAGACAGGTAACAGTCGGGCCCTGGGCCTCTAATCTCACCTGGGAGACGGGTAACAGTCGGGCCCTGGGCCTCTAATCTCAGATGGGAGACAGGTAACAGTCGGGCCCTGGGCCTCTAATCTCAGATGGGAGACGGGTAACAGTCGGGCCCTGGGCCTCTAATCTCAGATGGGAGACGGGTAACAGTCGGGCCCTGGGCCTCTAATCTCAGCCGGGAGACGGGTAACAGTCGGGCCCTGGGCCTCTAATCTCATCTGAGAGACGGGGGCGCAGGGCCCGTGGGACTGCTGGTGGAGGAGGAGGCCTTTCCGGCACTTAGCGCTCAACACCCGGGTCAAGACTACCGTATATCTGGATAAGCAAGTCACTGTGAAAGCAACGGAATGAGTTCTCACCCCGGACAGGCTTCTGACAAAATCAGCTGTTCTTTGGTGTGTCGTGTTTGTGTGTGTGTGTGTGTGTGTGTGTGCCACTTTGTTGTGGTGTACATTCTTTACGAAGTTCCACTAAGTCCTCCCTCATTGACCGGTGATCAGATTTGGTTGTTTATGAATGACAAAGCAGGTGTATGTTTCAACTGTAAATCCCAGAGGAGAAAATAATCCCGCAGTCACCCCAGGTTGCCTAGCAGGGAGCTGGTGCCTGGGCAGACATCTTGTTGTGTGGTACTCGCATAATTCTGACGAGTAGATCGGGTGCTGTGTCATGAAACAGAGCCTGTTATAGATTGGGCGCTGCTGCCCTCTGCTGGATTCAATTCTCCGTTCTACTGAGAAGAATGTGACCATGACATCACCCCGGAATGAGTGCGTGTGAGAGAGAGTCAGGTGATGACAACATGCTAAGCAGGTTTCACACTTTCCCTTTTAACCACTTCTCTTAAAACTGCTGCCAACGGAAAAACATTTTCAATGGTCCCCTTTGTTCCTTGAGATTATTTTTGTCTTTCGACCTTTTGACCTTCTATTCTCAGAGACGGCCTGTAAGTCAAGTCTCCCCGCGTGCTCACTCTCTGGTGTGTGAGTAACCACGGCGACCTCTCACTGCCGTTGCACCCTCAAAGTTCATGACCCTATGACATCATTGGATGTCTCAGAGCTCACGGGGCAGCAGATATGAACAGACTGCGGGGAATGTGTCTCAATAGGCTAACAAAGCCTCCTCTCCCTCGTCCTTCCTGTTTGTCTGAACTGAATTCAAGGAAGGAAACAGGTTTGAATAGAGAATATGGATATGAATATGCTCTGATGGACATCCCTGCCTGTCTGCTTGCTTCCTCCATTTCAGTTCAGAAGTAGACAGAGGGAGGAGACAAAAGGAGGAAGTGACTTGAGAGTTTTGAGATGCACCCGGGCAGGGTGTTAAAAGCTAGACACACGAGGATATCCTCATGACCGAGAAACTCCCTGTTGGTCAGCGGGGGTTCTGTTATGGCAACCATAGAAAACACACACAAACACACACACACACTAGGCCACACACAACCAGTGAAGTAATGCGGATGATGAATCTCATTGTAACAGGAGCAGCCCCGGGGTGTACCTCTACCAGCTGTCCTGAAGTCATCACTGGCTTGTTGACTTGACTGCTACTATCATGCGACAGGCTCCCTCTGGTGGGCGAGGAGTAATCTGCAGTCCAGTCATCAGCCAGTCAAGCTCCTGTAGTTTGCTGAAGACTGAGATCACACCCGCCTCTTTGGGCTCATCTCTGAGGGGGATGGGTGCACCCACAAGTGGGAGATTGACCATTTGCTGCCGGCCAAAACAACCTGGAGGTCAACGCTCTAAAGACAGTGGCTGTGGACTTCAGGAAGAACCCAGCTCCCCCATCACCCTGGGACTACCTCCATTAGAGTCCATCCTCACCTCCTCCATCCCCCCCCCCCTGGGACTCAGCCGCTACAGCCAGAGACAAGGCCAGACTGCAGCGCATCATCTGCTCTGCTGAGAGGGTGACTGGCTGCAACCTGCCTTCCCTCCAAGACCATCGATGGATTATGAAACGATGGGTCCCTGGACACAGACACGTAACGGGCCCCCCACCCATTTCATTTATCGAAATTTTGAATTTGCCCAATGAGACCGCATGCAATTTGCAGATGATTTGAGAAAACTCACAATAAAAGCAGTTTTATTCAGCTCGGTTTTGACTCGAGGGACCTCAACTCTGTGTGGAGGACCTGCTTTTTGGATTCCTCCCCAAAAGAGCTGAAGGTCCCATATGGCATGGAGTACTCAGCCCCTCTAAAGTGCTATAAACACTCACTTAAAAACTTCAGGTATCACGATGGTTTCTTTCTTGTGACGTCTTCAAAGTGAATGTTTAGGCTATTGCTTCAGTTTTTCAGCAGGATTTTTGAGGCTCTGTTATTGAATGAATGACTAAGCCTTTTGACTATGTGACAAGAAATGCAAAGGGCCCCTGAGCTCTTGGGCCCCTGGGCCCGGCAGGCCCGTTCAGTAATGTCTTTGTCCAAGACCTACAGTCTTCCAGGGCCCGGAAGCGGGCAGAAACATTGTGGCCGACCCCTCCCACCCTGTGCAAACCTATTGGTAAAATAAGTCTGATTCTGATCTGCCTCTTCATCCCCAAACGACATCTTTGGTTCACCACACTGCCATCTAGTGGAAATATACCTGAACAGCAATGTCTACAGGCCTGCAGAGGCTCAAAACTGAACCCGGTTGCTACATGCATAGCACTAGTTATGTTTCCCGTTGGATCACACAATCACTAATTGGCCACCCCTCCCTTCACTGCTCTCCTGTGCACGACATTGTGAATGTGTATGTATGTAATAGCTGCCCTCTGTACAATGTACTATATAGTGTGTGGGTGTGTGTTTGTGTAATAGCTGCCCTCTGTACAATGTACTATATAGTGTGTGGGTGTGTGTTTGTGTAATAGCTGCCCTTTATACAATGTACTATATAGTGTGTGGGTGTGTGTTTGTGTAATAGCTGCCCTTTATACAATGTACTATATAGTGTGTGGGTGTGTGTTTGTGTAATAGCTGCCCTTTATACAATGTACTATATAGTGTGTGGGTGTGTGTTTGTGTAATAGCTGCCCTTTATACAATGTACTATATAGTGTGTGGGTGTGTGTTTGTGTAATAGCTGCCCTTTATACAATGTACTATATAGTGTGTGGGTGTGTGTTTGTGTAATAGCTGCCCTTTATACAATGTACTATATAGTGTGTGGGTGTGTGTTTGTGTAATAGCTGCCCTTTATACAATGTACTATATAGTGTGTGGGTGTGTGTTTGTGTAATAGCTGCCCTCTATACAATGTACTACAGTATATATGGGTCAAAGACGTGACGCTTGTTTTTTGTGTCCCTTTGGTTAAGTTTACATTTTTTAGGTTAAAATTTGAAAATAAACGTAAAGATTACTTGCATACATTCTTTTCTGACAACCTGCCCTAAAAAGTTGTGGTTTTAATTCATTTTGAGAGAATTATTGAGTAAAAATGTGGTGTAACCATAAAAACTGAGTACAGAAAAATTCAAATTGCTCAAAAGAGCTGAAAGTAAAAAAAAAAACAAACATATAAACTAGTTTGGCATAATCTTACATAAGAACTATTTTTTAAGTTAATAAAAGAAGTGGAACTATATTGTTCTGGATATTATAAATAATCCGGGGAATCATGTCAGTCAAGTCAACTTACATAAGTGTCTAGATGGTGTAACCACCATATAAGGAGTTTTTTTTTCTTTACAAGAAGACAATTTTGGTGGGAAATGTATCACAGAGAAGTACTCCTCTCTGCTCTTCATGGTTGCATGTCAAGGTTAGTAACTCTCTTAGAAATATTGAGATAATTTTACATTTTAGGGTATGGTCAGGTATGATTAGGTTTGCATGTCAAATGGTGTAACCAGTGGAAAATGGTGTAACCAGTGAAAAACATATTAACAAACAATATTTTATGATGCAGCACAAGGACAACTAGCCATCTTAAGAAGAAATTTTTAGTTAATTAGTCAGTTTTATTTATTTTCCAAGTATTCTTTCGAGAAAAGGAATTCAAGAATTGTCATTTACATCATAGAATGTCTGGCCAAATAACATGTAGGCTATGTTGTGTTGAAACTCAGAGATGGCCTGCCTAATAAGTCAGATACTTGTCTGCCATTTCATCATTAATACAATATAATAAATGTGGTAAATGTGGATAGTTACACCAATTGACACTGGGTTGTGTCAAATGGTGTAACCAGTGTTGAAAATATGAAATAGTACAGGAATATTAATTATATTCCTATTCCTATCTAAGCATTATATTCTACTGTAGTGTAACATGTTTTTAGCCATTTTGACATACATTTCCATAGATGTATAACAAAAACCAAGAGGTTTTCAGCATACCATATGACCCGCTCGATGTTGCAAAACTGATGAAATATAAACATTTGAGATCACTCTGATAAAATCTATTCTTAGGTAACATGTTGCAATTGATTATTATTATGAGTACACCTACATACACTCTAGGTTGATGAAATATTTAACACTTTTTTTTTTACCCCTGAGGCGTTCCCCGTTGTCTAGTCAGGGATGACATTGCTTGTGATGTGGATGAGGTGATGTCAGACCCTGACAGAAGGCGGGATCCAGAAACCATCCACCTCATCACTTACAATTCTATATTTTGTTTACCACTGCCCTCAACTTTTAATGTCATTATCTGTTGCCAAGATTGTATTGATTACTGTACTGTAATTCTACTTTTCTTTATTGTAAAAACCTGCAATGGAATAAAAATGAGCCCGATGTTTTTTTCTGAAGCCTCTCTATTTTGGTGCTGATTGAAATGTGAGTAGATGTACTGGAACAATCTTTAACAAGCCTGTGTGAGAACATTAAAAAGGTATACTAAGTACTAAAGACAGCAGTGTTTGTATAAAGTACATCAGTTTTGTTGCTGCTTTGAAATAATATTTTAACTGGTGCATGTGTGAATCATTTTGTAGCAGAAATGCCACTTTGAAAAATTATTATTGGATTATTGGGTTTTGATTGCAGAGTTTCATTTTGACATAGAAGTGAGATGCTTCCCAAGAAGTGAGATGCTTCCCAAGTGTTTTCTTATGGCTTGTGTCGAGTTTTGACACAATGACAACCCCCCATACACACAAATGAACACTCTACAATACATCTCTCAGGTTATAAAATGTTTATTTAAAAAGGTTTATAAAAAACAAGCAACATTCTGAAAAGTTATGAGTTTAAAATGCAGCTGTCCAGCCATCCAACCAACATCAACAGTCACCAACAAATACCATCCCAGTTTTGTTTCGTGTGGTGTGCATTTCTTGCATTTAATAATAATCTAAAATCCAAAAGGATAGCCTTATTCCAATTTCTAATTGTAATCTCAATCTGTGCTGCTGTGATAACATTATAACCTATTATTACTACTGTTCAAATTATTTATTCATGCATGTTGTAAGAGATGAATGGTTGTAAACCCTGAACTCAACCAGGTTTATTGGAATTAATTTAAACAGTTCCCTTTGCAATCACCATCTCATCTTTGTGTTGCTGCATTTTTTGTTTTATTCTTTCATGTTTTTAGAGCGCAATCGACTTTTACCAAGAGGACAAAATTAAGTCCATCCATTCACCCAACACATGGACAAACAGTTGGCGTATTCGTAAAAACATTCACACACCCTAATATTTATTCACAAGCAGTAACTTCTGCATCAGGATTGCTGACAAACAAATTCAATACATCTCGTCATATTTAAGTCTCATCATAATATGGGAGCTATATTGTGAGGGAATGGATCAAGGACTTAAAACAAACTGATTGTAAGGACTATATATTGAGACATTTGGACTGAATTTGATTATTGAATAGAGATATTATTGAAAAGAAAAGGGCAGGAGTGCTGGGAAGTTCAGACAGGTGTGATTAAGGTGATATTTGTTTGGGAACACAAACTGAGCTGGGGAGTCTACCCACGCGTGTAGCGGCATATCTCAATATATATCTTATATAGCTATAGCTCAATAAAGACTTTTTAACTTTTTGCCACAGTTACTTTTCTTTGAACGAGAGAATATTATTATTTGAGGTGTCTACTCTTGTGTAGGTTATGATTTGAAATAGCTTATTTTTGGGGGGAACCTGTAAACATGGAATACAGTTAAGTTCATCCTGTTATTATCCGCTTGTCTGATTAACTAAAGTATACACTAAGATACTATGTAGCTCAAACTTATAAATCACCTATTTGATTGTTATAATGTGAAGTGAACACAGCGTTACAGTGTTGCCCCATTCCTATAGTTTTTGTGCGTGGCTGTAAGCCAGCGCACCATACATAGCATTTGTCGGGTTGTCCCTCCCTCCCTCCGTCCCATTGTTGACCTGCATTTCTATGTTGCCACCACAAGAGGCAGTGGTCCCAGCACAACAAAATAATTACACTATGACATCTCACAATTTCAAGTTCCTCGGTAGTGCAGTGGATAATGTGTCTGACTTCCATGCGGGAGATCAGGGGTTCAAGGCCCCAGTGGGGAAGATTTGGGGAAACAGAACCCCCACCCTCTGCCAGCCTGTGGATTATTCCTACGTTTATTTTCGGCCTTTCCATCCCTCTCCCTCCCTCCTTTCACTGTCCTTTCCCCTTTTATTTTTAAGGAAATGTACAGTCTGTTTTGCAGATGAATTAACTGTGTCAAACTGATTGCAGAAACTGGGTGACAAATTAAGTGACCAATTACAAGTCCCATTGATATACTAGACTTGTGCTTACCGTTATGTTTCTCTGTGTATGCAACTCTGTTTTGTTTTCTGCTCCTCCTGTTCTCAGCCCCACTCCCAGATTTCTGAGTGGATCCAGTTATAATTAATATAATTCAAAGCATTTTAATAAATATGAGCATTGTGATTTGTCATTTGTGTTTGTCACTGGATGTTATAAAAGTTATGTAAAAATGTGGTTACCTGGTGGTGCAGGTAATCAGTTCAATCAGTTATTGAATTTACGTACAGTAAT
The DNA here is from genome assembly GCF_949987555.1 of Borostomias antarcticus. Lineage (NCBI taxonomy): Eukaryota > Metazoa > Chordata > Actinopteri > Stomiiformes > Stomiidae > Borostomias > Borostomias antarcticus. Next base: position 16,743,551 of record NC_140257.1, read on the forward strand.
TGAACAATTGAAATACTCCTGTTTTAAAATTATACCTACAGTATAGGTGTCTCAGTAATTACCCATCATATATGTGGCTATACTTTGCATGTATTTACCAGTTAAATGTTTAGTAATTGGTTGACTATGAAAGGAAGGGTTACCAAAAAAATGTTCAGAGTAAGTTAATTTATCAATAGAAATCCATAAGCCTAGGGCCAAAGGGACAATAAACTACCGGTGGAATGGTGGTGGAGAAATAGCGGTATCTAATACGGATTACTAGTGGACCGCTGTCCCTGACGCTAATAATCCGCCAGAGGTCCGCTTGCCATTTGATGAGCAAATGGCCAGGAATCCGCCAGCTCGTCCATCGGGGACCCGCTGTAGGTCCGCTAGTAATGTGTTATATTCCGCCGGAGGTCCACCAACTCGTCCATCGGGGAACCGCTGTAGGTCTGCTAGCCTTGTGTTATCTGGGTTTATCCCTTACCTTTGTCCAGAAACAGAAGTTGAACCAATTGCAGCAAAATAGCTAACGTTAGAGGAATCATCAGTGTAACTGCTTTAGCCACTGACCGCTACCATTAATGTTATGGAAGCTGCTGCTAGTTGTTGTGAGCTCATGAGCTAACTGGCTATCCTGCTCTTATTGTGCTGGATTAGCATTGGAAGCATTGGAACTGATGTGTGCACGCGACAAGACCTATCTTAACTTATCAGACATGCCATTTCAATTCACAGCTATTTCAGTGGCATGACTAGCTTCCGTCCTACCAGTCCTGAAAAGAAACAAGCCAGTCAGACACATAAGCCAGGCTGGACCTGACCTAGTTTTTCAAAGGCCTCCGGATCTGCCTATTAAACTAGAACGCATCTCCGGATTTCAAGCACGAAAACATATCCCCGGCTGTATCCCGATGCCTCCGGGTTCGAGACTCATTTTGGCCTCGGTAGTGTAAATGCTTGGTGCAAACGGGTGAAAATGCCAAAAAACGCAGTGTAATCCAAACCTAAGGCTATGGGTTCTCTCCTGTATGAACACACTGGTGTGTTTTTAAGTTTCCTGATTGACTGAAGGTCTTCCCACACTGATCACAGTGGTATGGCTTCTCTCCTGTATGAACACGCTGGTGTATCTTTAAGTCTCCTGACCGACTGAAGTTCTTCCCACACTGGTCACAGTGGTATGGCTTCTCTCCTGTATGAACACGCTGGTGTGTCTTTAACTCTCCTGACTGATTGAAGTTCTTCCCACACTGGTCACAGTGGTATGGCTTCTCTCCTGTATGAACACGCTGGTGTATCTTTAACTTTCCTGACTCCCTGAAGTTCTTCCCACACTGGTCACAGTGGTATGGCTTCTCTCCTGTATGAACACGCTGGTGTATCTTTAACTTTCCTGACTCCCTGAAGTTCTTCCCACACTGGTCACAGTGGTATGGCTTCTCTCCTGTATGAACACGCTGGTGTGACTTCAAGTGGTCTAATTTAGTGAAGTTCTTCCAACACTGGTCACAGTGGTACGGTCTTGGCTTGTCTGTGTCTGTCTGTCTCTGGGCGGGAGCTGGTGTGAGGGGGGTGTTGGAGGTGGTGATAGGGAGTGATTGAGAGGAGGACGACGACGAGGAGAGAGTCTTTGGGCTGATCTCTCCGCTCCTCAGCAGAGAGACGTAGAGGCCGTCATGGCTCCTCTTGAGGTGCCTGTGGAGGTAGATCTGGGAGGTGTAGGTGAATGGGCACTCAGAGCAGGAGAACACCTGAGTCTGGGACAAGTCTGACATCACTCCTGGGAAAGGAGAAAAAAATAAGGATTCTCACACCTGTAGTACATGTTCAAATGCTGTATAGAATGATTATATGTAGCTAGTGGGGGCGAAACATAACACCACAACTTGAGATTGAGGACAGGAGAGAGAAAGATATGGAAGAGGTTCCTCTGGCTGAGAGAGAGTGAGGGAGAGTGACAGAGGAGAGAGAGAGAGAGAGGAGTGGAAAAAAGAAGAGAGAGAAGAGAAAACAAGCATGAATACGTTGAAGCCCATGGCATTAGCTAACTTAGCTAGAATAAGCTAGCCAGCACTCATTAACGTTAGTCAAGCTACCATGTTCCATGGCAACTAACAGCATTCCATTCTGATCATAGCTAGTGTGCCTGCCTAACATCGGTCATTTGAGTGCCGCCTAACAACGATTTGCACAGGCGCCCTTGCTGTTCATGATGTATCATCCCCTTTCGTTGCATCCACGAGTGTCCTGAATTTCACGTTGTATGAACACGTCTTGCCTGCTGGCTGGCACCATGGAAAAAAGACAGACGAGAGGAGAGAGGGAAGGATGGTAGAGGAGAGCTACTTGGACAGCGGTTACTATTATGACCAGCAGACCTCTGGTTCTTTCAGCTTTAACCCTCAGAGGGCTGGGGCTATTTGAGCCGTTTTTGTCATACTTAGGATTTTGACCTCATATACCACATTAACAACATGGTACCATGCCATGCTTGGTACCATTTTTTCCTGACATGTTCAGCTACCTGATCTGACATTCAGTTTTTGATTATGACTTACTGTATTGTCACCATATTGTATATTATACTATAAGAATTTCAAAATCGGATTCAAATTTTGTGTGTTTTTTGTACTTGAAAAATGTGAATGTGATATTCTAGCCTATGGGAGGGTGCAAATGCACCCACAGGTTGTATGTATGAACATACAGATGTCAAATAAAGATAAGTCAAGCTATATACCATCTTATTTTGACATGTAACATGTAATAATCATAGGCGTTTTTACCTCTTTTTAGCTGTGCCTTTCTTCAACACTTGTTCAACAACAGACCATGTCTACAATTAGAGATCTACATAAGATTTGCATTCTCTGGGTGTGAGGACTTGCTGTATTTGACCTGACAATTAGTGACTGCTATATGTGACCTGACAATATTTCAATTGTACATGCTGTACACTGGACTCTGCATACTGTATTCCCAAGAAATAAACAAAATCAGATTAGCAAAATGGTATTTTATTTATAGTCTACAAACTGTAAAGCAGGTGCACTGTCTCTCAGATACAGCTGGACTGGACAGTGTGACTCATACGGAAATGAAATATATTGCAATATATTACAAATGTATTCAAAATATATTATTATATTGCAATATATTTCATTTCCGTATGGGGAGTCAGTAGGACAGGAGGACAGTCAACCGGAGTTGTGGAATTCAAAGAAACAGTTCCTGTCGACACTGAGGCAGAGGGCCACATCGCATGCATTGCACTTCCAGGAAGTGTCTTTCCTCTCGCCATTTTTTGCGCAGAGCCTGCACACCTTGCGCCCGATGGTGTTCTTCTTGCTCGGGTTTTCTGCGAGCTCTTCAGGCGTGGCAGTGGGCACAGGAATATGCTGAGCGTTCCTGTTGGTGGGAGTGGGAACTCCTGTGACCTCCACCCCACACAGTCCGGCCACAAGCTCAGCGATGAAGTCCTTGTGGGACATGGGGGTTTCTCTGGGCGTTCTTCTCTCACAGATTTCACAGTGCATGATGTAGGCATTCGTTGTAGCAATATCTACAAAGTGCAGGAACATTGTGCGATAGAACAGGCCGGCTCTACGGTGGGTTGAGTAGTACCCTGTGAGCTGATCTGACAGATCAACTCCACCCATAAACTTATTATAAGCTTTGATGGGGGTGGGGCATGGGACATCTTTCACCGACCAGATGTCATCTTCCTTCACCTTTCTCGGGATCGTGTCACCAAGAGTGTAAGCAGGATGTAGAGTGGAGCAGATAGACACAACCTTCGTGTCCATCCACTTCACGAAGACCAGGGCCCCCTCCCGGATCCACCTCAGTTTGCCTCTCTCTGCGTTCTTCGGTATGGCATTCTCTCGGCCTCTGGGAATGTCCTTCCTGTTCTCTCTGTACGTGCCGCAAGCTCCGTAGTTCATGGTGTGCAGGTCAGTGAACAGTTTTGGGCTGGTGTACCAGTTGTCCATATAAATATGGTATCCACTCCCCAGCCACCGCGGACATATGAGATTCATCACTGCATCATAAGAGACTCCATGCTCGCTGGTTGGAATGTGCGACTTGCCTGTGTACATCTCAAAGTTGATGGTGTAGCCATTGGAAGAGTCAGCCAGTACGAATAGTTTCATCCCCCAGCGTGTTGGCTTGTCTTTCATGAATTGAGTCATACCTGTTTTTGCCTTTGTGGCCACCATTCTCTCATCAATAGACAGGTTCAGCTCTGGATGATAGTGTGCCATGCAGGCTGTGCGGATCTCTTCATACAGCGGCTTCATGCGAAACAGCTTGTCATACTGTGGTTGTCCCTTCAGGCGATCATTTGCGACATCCTTCTCTGGATCACTGAGGTGAATGTTCCACCATATCCTCCTGAATCTGTCCCTGGACATAATCATTCTGGGAAAGGGCACTGACATGATGTGATTGGTTTTCCAGTAGTCCAGGAGGCATGGCAGGTGCACAATGGAAGTGTACAGGAGGAGACCAAGAAAGTGACAAAGAGTGTCTAGATCAATCTTTTCCCACTCGTACTTCTTGCTCTTGGTCTGCTCAGAAGCATACTTGTTGGTGTTTCGGACAATGGTCAGCATTGAGTCAGTGGAGAAGTACAACAGGAAGAGTTCCTTTGGAGTGAAATCCACATGAAGGTCTACCTGGGGTCCTGGATCCCTTGTGTGCCTCCATTGTGGGTGCTGTGGGGTGATGTCGGGATCCTCCTCAGTTCTCCAGGGCTCTCCTGCTGCGGCTTGGCCTTGCGGAGACACTGCCCTGTCTGTCTGGCGCTTGCGCTTCCCCTTTGCAGCTGTTGAAGGTGTGCTATATGACAAAAAAAGAGAAAGGAGAATTTACAACATTTGCAAACGGAGTAAAACTGACTCATTCTCTCAAACCCTCTTGCTCATTCGCACATGACACACACACCCCCCCCTCACTCAGACACCACTATATCTACCTGCTACTGACAAGGGTAGGCTATATCTACCTGCTACTGACAAGGGTAGGCTATGTCTACCTGCTACTGACAAGGGTAGGCTATGTCTACCTGCTACTGACAAGGGTAGGTCACATCAGTGCTGACACTGTTGGTTCTCAATGAGCCACTTTTTTACACTATGCTTGAAGGAGTAGTAGGTAGGAGACTCTCTGATCGAAAGTGTAATGTGATGTGTAAAACCTATCAATAGCTACATCTTGTTTTTGCTTACCTCCTGTTAGTAACAGTAGCAGTAGGACTGCCAGTGCTTGCAGGCTTGGCACCCTTGCCACTCCCTCTCCCCCTCCCAGTGCTAGTAGAAGGCTCATTGTCTGGATCACTGAAGTTGAACGAATAATCACTGTGAAGATAGACCGGAAAATACAAGGTTACAAGCCAGACAACAGAAATATTTCTGACATACATCACCAATTCAAAAGCAACAAAAAGCAACTCAACTCAGCACTACTCGACCATGGCATTGTAAGTGTAGCTAGCTAGGTAAACAGACAAGTAAACAAACACCTGTCTTTCTTACCTATGACGAGGATCAAAATCTGGGTCATCCGATTCATCTTCATCTACCGGTAGATCATGTTGTTCATCCTCACTTTCAGACTCGGACAGTAAGAAATCCATTTGAGCCTCTTGGACCCAGAAGTGGAGCGCTCGAGGGACGCATAGTGTTCGACGCGGACGGACATTTACCTTCCATTCCATTTTTGTGGTAACGTTACCAAATGCTACAAACAAAACAAAACGATTCCAAAACAAATATATAATCAAAACTAACCTAGCTAGAATAAAATTATCTTTCTCTCTTTCTCTCCTCCTCTCTATATCTCTCTATCTCTCGTCTCTTCGTGTCTCTTCAGCCGGCATGTATTCAGCGCGTGAACTTTCAAACAGTGTCTGAGTTTCTGGTCACGTGACGCTGTATTCGTTCTCCCATTGGCTTAGGTGGGACACAGTCGATTCTGGCATTTTTTACCGCATCAAAATAGGACGAAATATGCCAGAGATAATCAAAAACATGCAACGCCTGCTATAGAAATTGCGCGTAAAGGCACACAAATAATATGATTTATGCATCTAAATTAAAATCGTTGTTTCCCTTGGTCTATTGACATCACACAAAAGTATGTTAGAGACTCATGCCTGGACCTTCGGGAACAGTTGCCCGGAGCACTTTAGGTGCATTCGTTTCGATTCTATGGACTCTGGAAAATAGTCATGGGATTGCCCGCGCCGGCGTGGTCTGGCGAGGGTTAAGGAAAGAGGTGGATGAGAGAGAGATGGAGGAGAAGACAGAGGGAAGAAGAGTTGAGGACAGATACCTCTAGCGGTGCTCTTTTTGTCCCAGAAGTAGTCGAAGGAGATGCTCTTGTATCTGTACTCCTGTCCGTACCAGACCAGCAGCTCCTCCCCGACAGCCAGCAGCCGACAGCAGCGAAACAGGATCCCTCCACGGTACTGAAACGCTATCAGGTTCTGCTCTTCCTCAGTACTGGCACAGTTCACATACCTGGGGGAGAGAGGGGGTGGGTTCATAAGAACAAACAGGTGAGGGAGGGTGAGACGGGAGGAAGGAAAGATGAAGGAAGAGAGGGAGGGAGAAAACAAAGTGGGTGAGATGTAGGGACTGACTGTATGGATGGAGAGAGAGATTCAAGACTGGAGAGATGGTTTATCTGAAGTGAGAGAGAGGAGGGGTGTAGATAGAGACCAATGTACTCTGTTCCTCACCTCATCCAGTTGGAGTGCGTCTCTCTTTTGGCATCGATGTACTCGTCATCACAGTTTCTGCTCTTGATCTGAGAACACAGAGACGTCTTAAATTAAATTCCTTCATCAAACATTATTTCATGAGGATCATCAGAACACCTGTTCACACACACACACCGCCCTCATACCCACCACCCAGGAGTATCCGCTCTTGATGGCCTCCTCCTTCTCCATCACCTCCCCCTCGTAGGGGCCGTAGTGGGTTCCCTTGGCAACCGCCTCCCCACAGTTGAAGACTCCCAGCCCCACTCCGGGTATCCGTGACCTCTTGACCTCCAGGCCATGTGGGAGGGTCAGTCTGGCCCGATCAGACACCCCCAGCACTACCGGGGTGTCCGGTATGAAGAGGGGGGGGCCGTGGAGCTCACACTCCTCCAGGAAGAAAGACTCACACTCCTCACAGTCTGGAGAGGACAGGAGAGGGGGAGGAGAGACGTAGTGCATTAGAGAGAGAGAAAGAGAGAGGTAGAGATGGAGAGAGAAAAGGAGGTTTTAGAGAGTGTGAGTGTGTGTGTGTGACTAAAGCCCAGTTGACAGCTAAAAGGAGACAGTAGTTCCAGAATGTCTGTGCCATCGTTGAACAGCAGTTCTAGAATGTTCAAAGTTCCAATTTGGCAAAACTGAACTGTGAACCTACGAGAGAGAGAGACTGAGGAGAGAGATACAGAGAGAGAGACTGAGGAGAGAGATAACCAGAGAGAGAGACTGAGGAGAGAGATAACCAGAGAGAGAGAGACTGAGGAGAGAGATAACCAGAGAGGAGAGAGACCGAGGAGAGAAATGAACAGAGAGAGAGACTAAGGATTGGTAAACAGAGAGAAATAGAGAAAGACAGAAAAGAGAGAGCAGCTCTCTTACAGAGGTAGTGGTCATCTTCTGGCTCCTTCTGCTCAGTGTCGTTGACTCTGCCTCTGTCTCTCAGGTTCCTCGCTCTGCGGTATAGGTTCACCTCTGACCTCTGCTTCACCTCTAACACATCTGACACACACACACACACACGTTACATGGGGTTAACATGCCACACACACAGGGTTTTCATGTCACTCAGTGAAATTGACAAGAGTACACTCACACAAACCCCACTAACACTAACAGTATAACGCTGCAACTTGGGGAGATGCGTAGAAAACAACACAGAAACACCTTTGAGAGGACAGGGATCCCAGGCCGACACTGTCAGCATAACATTACACTACAGTAGTGACTACTACTACAGTACTATTACCACACAATAGCCTCCTACTATAGTACTACTCTACTAGTACTACTTGTACTCTGTATGCGTACGTTGAGAGGGCGTCTCCAGATGAGGGGTCAACTCCACCGGGTCACTGAGCCCAGGAAGGGGGGGCAGGTCTGCCATCTTAGATCGACCTCGATGCATGAAGGCTGGGGCTGTCGACTTCAGACCTGCAACACACAGGGAGGAGAGAGAGGGGGAGGAGAGAGAGATGGAGGAGGAGAGAGATGGAGGAGAGGGAGGGGGAGGAGAGAGAGATGGAGGAGAGAGAGATGGAGGAGAGAGAGATGGAGGAGAGAGAGATGGAGGAGAGAGAGATGGAGGAGAGAGAGAGATGGAGGAGAGAGAGATGGGGAGGAGGAAAGAGATATGGGGGAGGAGAGAGAGATGGAGGGGGAGAGATGGATGTAGATGTTACAGGACCTGTCATTTCACAGGAGAGCACACAGACTGGTAAAATTACACCCTGTGCTTCCTGTCTCAGTAAAGCACATTTTCACTAACACAAATCACTAACGCCGTCACTTGACAAATTACATTTGTCTAGATCTATCTATCTATCCATCTATCTATCTGTTCTGAAAGTATGAATAGATAAATATCTGTATATGTCTTCTATGTTTTAGTTCAATTCAAAGGGCTTCATTGGCATGGGAAACATACATTTACATTGCCAAAGAAAACATCCAAAAAGGTCACAGAAATGGTATAGGTGAATTGAGTGAATAAGTGGGTGTTATATTTACAAATGTATTTAATTTAAATGGTAACTTATAAATGTGTATGTACATTGTGTATATGTAGTGACCAGTGTGGTGTGCAGGGATACTGATTGAAGAGTTTCAATCGTGGAACCAAACCAACCAGCTATCTGATCAATCGTGACCACGAGTCCGTATGGTAGAAGCCACAGCGCGCCACGCGTTTCTTTGTTCCCCAGAATCAAATAGCCTATGTTAAAGAACCATTCCACATTTACTAGAGCACTTTAGAGTGCTCGGGAATAAAAATGCATGACTCTTTGACATAAATATATCCACCACATCGGCAATAATCATTTCAATACGGTGTTACTCAATAAGAAAAGAACGCGCCTTCCGTTTTCGAGTTAGCACAGATGGTGGCCTCTAGTTGTGCTTATTAATGTCGTTATACGGCCAAGCTCTCCACTTAATGTCACCAGCGAGTTAAAGAAGCGAAAGCGCGCAGCTACGACCAGCAACAGCGAAATGACCTGAAAACTGACCGCATGTCGGTGTCTGTTCGTTCCACGCGCTTCCCTCTCAGCATGGTCATACTAAACAGCTTGATGAATTCTGAAATTAAAGCAAAATAAACGATACTGTTTATGTATAGCCTATAACTCTCCCCTGGACTCAAATTCAAAAACATTAACCCTCCCCTGGACTCGAATTAAAAAAAAAAAAACAGTAGGCCCTCGCTTGGACTAAAAGCGTGACCCTCTCCTGTTTTCCTCCAGTGACCCCCTGGTTAGATTGGCTCCAGGATTAAAATCAACGGGTTTTAAAGAACAAGGGAATGAAGGCGAAATTCACTTCTTGAACTGAAGCCCCAAACTGTTGCGCTCTAATTCTTCAAAATAAAAAATAACATACAACTTACCGAATTGAGGATTGTCGTAGCCTACAGTGAAAGGCTAGTGAGTAGGTTGTGATGGAAACGTTTGTTTACTCAAAAAGAATAAAGAGATCGTCTCTTGTTTTCTTCTGATGGATAAAAAAAATCTTTTGCTCGACGGTGAAAAGTTCCCAAGGTAGAGAGAGACAGATTACAAACACAATTTATATACACTTTTAGTCGTGACTGCTAGTCTTTTCAAAGCTCTTAAGCAATCGGTGAAAGCCCGGAACAATGACGCGTTTCACTGTTCAGATCCTGTCTAGAGCCCGCCTCCTGAGACAGGAAAGATGCCGCTTGAACATTAGGTTCACAACGCCCTCTACTGGATATGTAATGGTAGTGACCAGTTCTGACTTAACCATGACATTATTATCCTGACATGCATTATGCGTGACCCCTTTATTTATTTGAGGTCTTATATGAATGTCCAGTGCTGACCATGTTCCTCCTTGTTTTAAAAAGGCGCCGTCTCCTCTTGTTCTTTAGTCCTGGACCAGGGCTACTTGTTCTTTCCTTTCCATTCATTTCAATATGAGGTGTGACCGCAAGACTGACGACCACTTCATCCAGACAATACGTAGGCTAAATGGTTCCCAAGTGTGAATGTCTGCTCTCCAACTTCAGCGCTATTGAAAAGCTGAATTCCTCCTCATTCTCACTATGAGTGCTAATGGTCTAAATCACCAGCAACTGAAACTGACTTTCAACGTTATCCGCTTGGCTGTTTTTGCGTGTCTCTTGTTATTGTTTCCAAATTGATATTGAAATTCCTGTTTGTGAAATGAACACAGTGTTAGTGTAGACTTATAGGTGTAAAAAAAAAAAAATCATAAGCCTCTGGATCCGTCTATTACTCTAGAACGCAGCTCCGGATTTCAAGCACCAAAACAGCTGTGGCCGTATCCCGAGGCCTCCGGGTTCCAGCTTCATTTTGGCCAAAGGTCAAACAAACAGTCTTTTTTTGGTGAAAAAACACAGAAAAACGCAGTAGTGTAACCCAGGCCTGAGAAACCAGGTCCATTCCAACTTCCACGACAGGTCTTTCTCTTTCAGTTTTATTGTCACTTACAGTAGATGCCCTGGTACGGTACATGCATGTTAAAATCTTTGGCTGGGAAGCTTCATCATTAAAACCATTTAGACCATTTAAAAAGCATTAAACTATAATTAAAATCAGTAATTACTAAAAACAGTGATATCATTAAATGATAGAAATACATAGTAATCACTATAAACAGTAGGGATGAGAGATAAATACATAGTAATCACTATAAACAGTAAGGATAACAGAGATAAATACATAGTAATCAATATAAACAGTAGGGATAAGAGAGATAAATACATAGTAATCAATGTCACAAACCAAGCCGTGTATGGCCGTGACAAAGGAGGGGGACGCACACCAAACTAAGGATTAACAATAAGATTTAATTAAACTAAACTCAAACAAGACATAAAGTACATAAATCAAACATGGGATGTGCGGTCAGTTATCAGTGGTGTAAGTGAGTGAATGAGTGAGTGAAGGGTGTATGAATGCAGTGTTGAGTAGTGCAAAACCAGGTTCAAACTATAAAGCAAAACAAAGCAATCGGTGTCCCCGGGAGGAGTAGAGAGAGCAACTGAGCTCCCAGCTCTTCTTGTAGAGCCCTGACACACCAGGCCCAGGTGTGCCAGGGTAGCAGCTGATGACGGCCACGCCCACCTCAGGAACCTGCTAGGACAGACACTGAACAGACTGAACACACACACACACACAACACACCCAGACAGGCAAATGGAGTAGGCGGGGCCGTCACACCTCCCCCCATAAGACGGGGTCCCCACAAGACCACCGTCACCAGAGCAACCCAAGCGCAAAACAAAAAACGAGCAAAAAACAAACTCAGCTAGCCCAACACAGGAGCCTGCCACCACATTGTCACGGCCCCCGATGTGGCGAATGTCCAAGTCATGGGACTGTAAAAATAGACACCACACCACACACCACCAAAAATAGGATCTCCCACAAAACCCCCTCCATGTGGCATCCACTTCCTCACCAGGAAAGCGGAATCCACCGTTCACCTCAACAGATGGCACCAACCCAAACAACTCCGGCATAGGGGGATCAGCTCTCTGCACACACCGCAGCTCGTTATGAAATAGACAACGGTATACCAGGTAAGCATGGCGCAGTCTTATACACCTTCTCACCAGCCTCCGCCCGAGCCACCGCACGCGTTACCACGCATGCTGGAAAAACGTCAGGACCCTGCTCAGCGCAGTCATCAGGCTGTTCTGACGTTTTTTTTTTTTTTACTTCTGGAAGGTCGAGATGGACTCCTTCACCATCACCCTGGGACAGGGCACACTTCCTGGTTTGTAGGCCAGGCCACTCCGGCTGCGGTAGGATACCATTTGGCCAACCGGTTCCGTTGGATCCTGCAGTGCAGTCATCAGGCTGTTCTGACGGCAACGGCGACGGAGTGACGACTGGAGGAGGGGAAACACCAGCCCAAACACGACTGCCAGCCAAGTAATTTCCCAAAATGAAATCTACCCCCTCCACCGGAAACGCCGGTCTCACCCCAACAGACACCTCCCCGTTCCACAAGTCACACTCCAGTCTCAGCCCATGTACTGGGACAGGCAACACCTCTAATCCCATCCCTCGCATAAGTATCCTACCCCCACGGTCAGACTCCTCAGAAAACAGCAAAACAGAGTCCAGCACATAGGAGTTAGCAGCCCCTTTATCACTCAGAATCTTAACGGGTACTTTAATGTCACTACCCACCCGAGACACAAACCCACTGGTGATAAATGGCCGGTATGAGTCACTGGGACTGCCTATCCCACCAGCCTGCACCCGCCAACTGTTCTCCTCCCCCACCGCAGGAGTAGAAACGCTGGCAGCCAAAGCAGTAGGTTGCAACCTTGACCTAAGCACTGGGCAATTGGACTTCCAATGGCCCACCTCATGGCAATAGTGGCAGACATCATCACCACCCTGTGGTGGTCCCCGGGACCCCTTCCCCGAAAACCCCCCAAAACCAACAGACGCTCTGGCGCCCCACTCCTCACGCACGGGCTCTTCCACAGGCTCGCCAGGCCGCTTCTTGTGAATGAGCACATACTCATCGGCCAACCCCGCGGCCGCAGTAACCGTCGTGACCTTACGTTCTGCCAAATAAGTAGCAACCCCACTGGGCAGAGAGTTTCTAAACTGTTCGAGGACTATCAGGTCACATAAACTCTCAAAATCGGCCACGCTTGAGGACACACACCAGCGCTCAAAATGACTAGAGAGCTCCCTTGCGAATTCCATATGCGATTGAGAAGCCCTCTTCTCCCAGGACCGAAAGCGCTGGCGATAAGCCTCAGGGACTCAAATGCTTTGAGAATAGCAGCCTTAACCGCCTCGTACGTAATATCGTCACCGTGCAAAGATACATACGCCTCCTGCGCTTTCCCAGTCAACACCGACTGCAGCAGCAAAATCCGCTCCGCATCGGACCAGCATCGCGTCACAGCAACCCGCTCAAACATAGCAAAAAACACATCCGGGTCACGTTCATTAAATTTAGGCACAAGACGCAAATCACTGACCAGATCAGACGACTTAACTGAACGCTCCTCCCCCCCCCAAGAACTCCCCGGAGAGCCTACCGTCCCTGACCAAGCTCAATCTATCAGACTGCAGATCCAATTTAGCCTGCTCCGTCTCCCGACGCAGCCGCTCAACAGCCAACCTCTGATCCAACTCCAGCTGTAGCTTGTGCTTATCATGAGCCAACTGGAGCAACAGCAACTCCTTCTGCTGCTCAAAGGACAGAGCGGACCTCTCCTGATCAACGGCGGAGAAACAGACCGCCCAGGGGCCTCCAATGTAGCAGCCAGCACCCCCTTCTCCACCAGCCGGAGAATGATGCGCGCCTTCACGGACCCCTTCCGCTTATCGGCCAGACCACTCAGATCCACCTCATACCGATCAGCAATCTTAAATAACTGGTCAAGCGTACAACCCTCCAAAAGGCCCTCACTCGGAGCAGCCACAAACGCATCAACCGCCGCCATCATGGACCAGCCGAACAAACCAACCGAGAAAAAAGAAACTACAGCAGAACCACAAGTGACGCAAAGGCAGGCTAATCTGGTGCGTACCAACGAAAGCGGAAGGTCCCCACTACCTAGACTGCCTGCCACAGACTAAGCTAACCACTCTAGCCCCTAGTCTTCGTGTGGATCAGCGGCGGGCTCTTTAAACACAAACCCAATAGCCTGGCCAAGCCCCCAGCAAGCTGGTTACCCACCTAACAGCTATGGAAGTGTCCCCGAGACAACTGCTACCAACCGCACACCACACAAAAATAAGAAACTAAAACAACAAACCAACGCGACCAACAGGACACGTCATAAGCCTACCAGGGGAAATCCCACCAACAAGCCAGGCCACACACCAGAACGCCACCATGCAATCACCACCAATCAGCCCCACCCGGACTGCAGAACCAACAAGCCAATTAACCAATCAACCAAACAAAACAACCAAAGAAACCAAAGCAACTAAGCAACCAAAAGCAAAAGCATCCTAAGCAACCAAACGCGTCCACAGCAACCAAAAGCATCCCCCTCCCAAACACAGGGCGAGCCAAACACAAAAGCAGACCAGACCAAAGACAACCAAACCCCAACAAGGTAACCAAACGGCCCAAATCAGCCCCACAAACAAAAAAGCGTACGAGCCCCCATTTGTCACAAACCAAGCCGTGTATGGCCGTGACAAAGGAGGGGGACGCACACCAAACTAAGGATTAACAATAAGATTTAATTAAACTAAACTCAAACAAGACATAAAGTACATAAATCAAACATGGGATGTGCGGTCAGTTATCAGTGGTGTGAGTGAATGAGTGAGTGAAGGGTGTATGAATGCAGTGTTGAGTAGTGCAAAACCAGGTTCAAACTATAAAGCAAAACAAAGCAATCGGTGTCCCCGGGAGGAATCGAGAGAGCAACTGAGCTCCCAGCTCTTCTTGTAGAGCCCTGACACACCAGGCCCAGGTGTGCCAGGGTAGCAGCTGATGACGGCCACGCCCACCTCAGGAACCTGCTAGGACAGACACTGAACAGACTGAACACACACACAACACACCCAGACAGGCAAATGGAGTAGGCGGGGCCGTCACATCAATATAAACAGTAGGGATAAGAGAGATAAATACATAGTAATCAATATAAACAGTAGAGATGAGAGATAAATACATAGTAATCAATATAAACAGTAGGGATAAGAGAGATAAATACATAGTAATCACTATAAACAGTAGGGATAAGAGAGATAAATACATAGTAATCACTATAAACAGTAGGGATAAGAGAGATAAATACATAGTAATCAATATAAACAGTAGGGATAAGAGAGAGAAGCTACACTTTCCTTTCATTTAGCAGTCTAATTGCCTGGGGGAAAAAAACTGTTCCTCAGCCTGCTGGTGCGAGCTTTGGGGGTCTTGTAGCCCTTTACTCTTTGGGAGCGCAGGGGTGGGTGGGGTCTTTGATGATCCTGAGGGATTTGTTGTGGCAGCACTGGGTGTAGAGGTCTTCTAGACTGGGCAGTTCACACACAGTGATTTTTTCATCCGTGTGAACTACCCTCCTCAGCGCCTTGTGGTCCCTGTCGGTGCAGCTGCTCCTCAGTAGGCTCTCTATTGTGCCTCTGTAGAAGTCCCTGATAATTTGGGGTCCCAGGCTGAATTTCTTCAGGCGCCTGAGGCCATATAGGCGCCGTTGGGCCTTTTTGACGACTGCGGTTATGTGGCAGTCCCAAGTCAGGTCCTCCTGGATGTTCACCCCCAGGTATTTGAAGGTGTCCACCCTCTCCACTACAGAGCCACTGATGGTAACTGGTGGGAGGACATCCTTCTTCTTCCTGTAGTCAACAATGACCTCCTTGGTCTTGGAGACATTGGACATTCTCCAACTCCCTGCTCCTTCATCTATCCCTTCTTCAATAGGTGGTGGTGGACCTGAGAGGAGAGAGAAAGTCGGGGGGGGGGCAGGTTTTGTGCGGAGACTCATGTACTGTTCTTTATGTGCAGTTGTAAAGTATGTCTAGTTGCCCTTCAGGGATGTTCAGAATCGGAAAAAAAAAGATTTTGATGATAGTGATTATAAAAGTCAATTTGATATCAGTTTACCCAACAGTGGGAAGCAGGCGCACACATGCACGCACGCGCGCACACACACACACAAAGACACACTATTGCTTACAAAGATGGGGTCCTTGTTCAGGCAGGCTTCAGTGAACTCTGTGCAGCTCTTGGATATACTGTATGAACACACTGGTGCCCCCCTTAAGTGTGTTGACCGACTTAAGTTCTTCCCACATTGGTCACAGTGGTACGGCTTCTCTCATGTATGAACACGCTGGTGTTTCTTTAACGCTCCTGAGTCCCTGAAGTTCTTTCCACACTGAACACAGTGGTACGGCATCTCTCCTGTATGAACACGCTGGTGTATCTTTAAATTTCCTGACCCCCTGAAGTTCTTTCCACACTGATCACAGTGGTATGGCTTCTCTCCTGTATGAACACGCTGGTGTTTCTTTAACGCTCCTGACTCCCTGAGGTTCTTCCCACACTGAACACAGTGGTACGGCATCTCTCCTGTATGAACACGCTGGTGTCTTTTTAACACTCCTGATGTAGTGAAGTTCTTCCCACACTGGTCACAGTGGTATGGCTTCTCTCCTGTATGAACACGCTGGTGTATCTTTAAATTTCCTGACCCCCTGAAGTTCTTTCCACACTGATCACAGTGGTATGGCATCTCTCCTGTATGAACACGCTGGTGTGTCTGTAACTCTCCTGACAAAGCGAAATTCTTCCCACACTGGTCACAATGGTATGGCTTCTCTCCTGTATGAACGCGCTGGTGTGACTTCAAGTGGTCTAATTTAGTGAAGTTCTTCCCACACTGGTCACAGTGGTATGGCTTCTCTCCTGTATGAACACGCTGGTGTATCTTTAAGTCTCCTGAATGACTGAAGTTCTTCCCACACTGGTCACAGTGGTATGGCTTCTCTCCTGTATGAACACGCTGGTGTGTCTTTAACTGTCCTGACTGAATGAAGTTCTTCCCACACTGGTCACAGTGATATGGCTTCTCTCCTGTATGAACACGCTGGTGCATCTTTAAGCCTCCTGACGTAGTGCAGTTCTTCCCACACTGGTCACAGTGGTACGTACTTGGCTTATCTGTGTCTGTCTGTCTCTGGGCGGGAGTTGGGGTGAGGGGGGTGTTGGAGGTGGTGATAGGGAGTGATTGAGAGGAGGACGATGATGAGGAGAGAGTCTCTGGTCTGATCTCTCCGCTCCTCAGCAGAGAGACGTAGAGGCTGTCATGGCTCCTCTTGAGGTGCTTGTGGAGGTAGATCTGGGAGGTGTAGGTGAATGGGCACTCAGAGCAGGAGAACACCTGAGTCTGGGACAAGTCTGACATCACCCCTGGGAAAGGAGAAAAAAATAATAAGGATTCTCACACCTGTAGTACAAGTTCAAATGCTGTATAGAGTGATTATATGTAGCTAGTGGGGGCGAAACATAACGACACCACAACTTCAGATTGAGGACAGGAGAGAGAAAGATATGCAAGAGGTTCCTCTGGCTGAGAGAGTGAGGGAGAGTGACAGAGGAGAGAGAGAGGAGTGAAAAAAAGAAAAGAGAGAGAGGAGAGAAAACAAGCATGAATACGTTGAAGCCCATGGCATTAGCTTACTCAGCTAGAATAAGCTAGCCAGCACTCATTAACGTTAGTCAAGCTACCATGCTCCATGGCAACTAACAGCATTCCATTCTGATCATAGCAAGTGTGCCTGGCTAACATCGGTCATTTGTGTGCTGCACAACAGCGATTTGCACAGGCGCCCTTGCTGTTCATGATGTATCATCCCCTTTCGTTGCATCCACGAGTGTCCTGAATATCTCGTTGTATGAACACGTCTTGCCTGCTGGCTGGCATCATGGGAAAAAGACAGAGGAGAGGAGAGAGGGAAGGATGGTAGAGGAGAGCTACTTGGACAGCGGTTACTATTATGACTAGCAGACCTCTGGTTCTTTCAGCTTTAAGGAAAGAGGTGGATGAGAGAGATGGAGAAGACAGAGGGAAGAAGAGTTGAGGACAGATACCTCTAGCGGTGCTCTTTTTGTCCCAGAAGTAGTCGAAGGAGATGCTCTTGTATCTGTACTCCTGTCCGTACCAGACCAGCAGCTCCTCCCCGACAGCCAGCAGCCGACAGCAGCGAAACAGGATCCCTCCACGGTACTGAAACGCTATCAGGTTCTGCTCTTCCTCAGTACTGGCACAGTTCACATACCTGGGGGAGAGTGGGGGGTGGGTTCATAAGAACAAACAGGTGAGGGAGGAAGGATGAAGGAAGAGAGGGAGGGAGAAAACAAAGTGGGTGAGATGTAGGGACTGACTGTATGGAGGGAGAGAAAGATTCAAGACTGGAGAGATGGTTTATCTGAAGTGAGAGAGAGGAGGGGTGTAGATAGAGACCAATTTACTCAGTTCCTCACCTCATCCAGTTGGAGTGCGTCTCTCTTTTGGCATCGATGTACTCATCACAGTTTCTGCTCTTGATCTGAGAACACAGAGATGTCTAATGTCAAAGAGAAATAAAACTCCTGAGATCAATCTTCTTATTGAGCGTTAGTTAACCCCCTCAGGTCCGTGCTGATTGTTTTCAGATTTGTGATTTTGGTGTCTGATTCTTATCTAAATTTCATCAACTTAAAGGAGTAGTAAAGGGAAAATTCATGTTTAGCCCTGTTTTAAGGTTACTTACGTTCATATACAATGGTTCAGATCCAAAAGTTGACAAAACTAGCACTTTTGATAAAGTCTTATAATTGCTCTACCACCATTTTGGTCATACAATGGATGTGGGTGGGCACCTTGAAAAATAATTCAAAAACATGTTAAACTCTCAATTTCAAAGACAAGAAGCTCACAGAGGGGGTAATTGGTGTCAGCTGGTGATCTGACATCAAATTTGCCGCAAAGTATGAATCCTGTAGGGTTTTATTGATCATTTTATGAAATCCATTGACTTGTATTGAAGCGACCATTGTAGATGTGTAGATCAATCCGCAGAGGGGATTCAGGAAGCGGAACTACTTACGGTAGCTATTGTTATTGTTTATGTTGCTAGGCTACCTAGTTTGCGGAAGTTTACACATGTATGTGCTGCGACTATATAGTTATATGCTAAATATTTAAAAAAGCCTTTCCAGATGAACTAGAATCTTACTTTATGGAGAATTATATGTCAGAACGCCAACTAACACCTCGGTGAGATTCTTGTCTTTGAAATTGAGAGTTTAACATGTTTTTTTAAGATTTTTCAAGGTGTCCACCCACATCCATTGTATGACCAAAACAGTGGTAGAGCAATTATCAGACTTTCTCAAAAGTGCTAGTTTTGTCAACGTTTTGATCTGAACCATTGTATATGATCATAAGTAACCTTAAAACAGGGCTAAACATGCATTTCCCTTTACTACTCCTTTAATGCACACTCACTCCAAAGTGATCCATGATTTTATTTGAAGAACAATCACAACTACACTTATATGCTTTCAATAGTTTGGGCATTAGCATATTCAGCATGTAAATAGATCTACAAACACAAAAGTTTAAAGACTAGTCTTTTCTGCCCTCACAAATGTAAAAATACACCCTAAAAGATATTTTGTCATGATTTTTCAAGGTGCCCACTAGGGCTGTCCCCATGAAGTCGACGAGTCGAATCGTCGGCCTTGAGGCCTCGAGTCGAGCTGAATGTCTCAAGTCGAGCCGTTTATTTATTTATTTTTTTGTATGCTATTAATTGAATAGGCTATGTAGAAGCTTATCTCAATTACAAATAAATAGGCTACATTGAAAATGTAAAAATCATAAATTCAAATTCATAATAAAGGGGGTTCGCTGTGCAGGTCATACATTGCAATTGTGCATTACCGCAGCCCTACAAGAGGATCGTGTCTCTCGCACCATAGCAGCAGGGAGGCGACTGGTCGGCCACTTTAAAAAAACACGAAAAGCAACGACGGCCCTCAAAGAGAAACAAGTACTCCAGAAGGTGGATCAAAACAAACTTGTACAAGATGTGCCTACACGTTGGAATTCATCCTTCTACATGCTAGAACGCTTAGTGGAGCAGAGATGGCCCATTGCTTCGGTCCTGTCCGACCCCAACATCACAAAGAGTGCTGACCGGGACTTGGACCTGACAACAGTCCAGTGGAGAATAGCCGAAGACCTTGTTTCAATCCTGAAGCCTATGGTTACCCTCACAAAGCAATTGTCTCTGGAGAAAAATGCCTCAATGTCTGCCGCGATGCCCATGATAATACATGTGAAGACGCACCACCTCAGAGCGCATGAGGATGACAGCCCAGTCACCAAGACGGTGAAGGCCACGCTGGTGTCCGAATTTGAGAGGAGATGGGACCTGAGAGGGAGACTTCACAGCACACTCTATGTACAAGCCGCAGTACTTGACCCGCGTTTTAAAAAACTTGGATTCATAAAAGACGAAGACGAACGTCAGGACGCATATGAAACAGTAGCACATCTGGCGGAGAGTCTAGCCTCTGCGCACAGGGTGCCGGGCCAGGTGGAACACGCAACCACTACGGATCCTATCCCCGGGCCTCTCCATGTTACTTGTAGGCTATCAGATATACAGGCAGTATTGTTGACTAGGCCTATAATTATTTTTAAGCACAGTATCATCTCCCATGTTATGAATGTGCTATGCAGGGGGGGGGACAAAAAGCGTGGTTATGGTTTATCAGTTACAGTAAGCCTATGTTGTTCAGCTATGCATAGCCTGAAACGAACAAACTCATCGGTGATTTTCAGGTGCAGCACCAGTTCCTCCATAACCGAGTTATGACGAGGCTATTTGTGGTCTTTTTCCTGTGGGAGGAAGAAAGAAACAAGGACTGAACTGTTATTTATTAGACACTTGAGTTAATGTGCTGATGATCGGCCTATATGAATTGAGTTGTTGATCGGCCATATAGCTTACAGCGGAGCTTCGGTGAAAAGAGAACTACTCAATAAAAAAAAGTTTCTGAAAAATGTGTGCAGCATCTTGCATGTAACAAATAGGCAGCAATTTCATCTTGCATAATTGCATCTACCTGACCAAGTTGTTACCCACGTTTCAGTAGCTATCACATGGGGAGGCAGCGGAGAGGATTTTAGCTGAGCGGAAATATGAGCAAGCCTAATAATTTATTTTGAAACTTTATTCTAGTTTTTTGTTCAAAGGAAAATAATAAACACCAATCAAGGTAAAATAGCCCAATAAAGGCTATTCAAGCATAACCTAAACGGACGAAAGTTCGTTCAGAAAAAGATTTAACAAAATGAAGCATCCCTCCATCTTATTCCACAAACCGATAGCCAGGCTATTCTAGCTATTTAAAATGCTGTAATTATGTAACTGTTATTCTCGTTGATTTTAAATAGCCTAGCCTACTCAGAAATGTGCCTCGGCAACAATTGGTTCTTTTGGCTATAGGCTACCAATATAGGCCTAACCAAAATAATCACGGAAACTATGTAAAGTGATTTTCTGATAGCCAGGAGAAAGAGAAAAAACACATCGACGATTCGACGCGTCGCTTTGAACACCAAGTCTGCGTCGAATCACAAAATCCTGAGTCGAAGACAGCCCTAGTGCCCACCCACATCCATTGTAAGACCTAAACGGTGGTAGAGCAATTATTAACTTTCTCAAAAGTGCTAGTTGTCAACGTTTTGATCTGAACCATCGTATATGATCATAAGTAACCTTAAAACAGGGCTAAACATGATTTTACCTTTTACTACTCCTTTAAGTTTACTTTAAAAATCACATTATTTGACTTGCGCTCAACCCGAAAAGTCGCGATTATAAGGATTCCGCCAATGTTTGTGCTACATGTGTGATAAAATCTGGCAAAACTAGAAGTATAAATATAATCTGTTGTCATTTTGATACGTGGCGCATCCTGAGGGGGTGAATGAGTTTCATCAAAACTAGGGATGTGCACGGTTAACCGAGTACTCGAGTACCCGAGTAGGCAATCTGCTAGTCGGAAAATAAACACTACTCGGTTAATCTAAAGGCTATATAATATGGCATGTTTGTCCGTGAAAGCGCGCATTTCTGAGCGCCTGTGCCCTTTTTCAATTGTTACCAAAGAGGATAGAGCGATGGCGGCTGCCTGGAGAAAAGCGCTGAATACGGAGTCTTTTTTCGAGCGCTCCGGCGTTTTGAAAACATTGCCATCTCAACTTTTCAGAAAGGTGCTGCCAACATCACTGCGGCTCTTTCAGGCAACCAATGATCAGATATTAGATAGGGCATGACTCGTCAGCTGTCTGGGGATCCCGGGGGAACCCCTGCCTGGCTATTAAACGGAATATCTGAAAGTGCACCGATCGTAAAAATAATAAATGCAGCCAGTTGTCAGGGGCAGTGATGACTGATTACTAGTTGATTACTGTCTAGCCAGCTAACTGGTTACGTTTTAAAAGCTATATTTATTTACATGGACACAGTTCTTGGGTGCACAGTTACGTGGTCACAAAAACTAGCAATAATTAGCCCATGGGCTTGCTAGTGCTCGCTGTCCATGGTTCGGTTTTCCATACTGTTAAGCATTTTCGGATCAAACTACACCGTGGTTTTGCATAGTGTTAAAGCATTTTATGGATCGAGCCTCAGATTTTCAAACCTGTTACAGCGTTGGTAGCCTATAGGGAGAACTATAGACTTAAGCCTATATACAGTATGCCAATTCATTTGTTTTGTTTTGACAATTAAACGCTGGTACCGGGTCTCTGATGTTGTTTATCTGCATACTGTGCATAGTAGGCAGTGGTGTGAGTGGACTTTGTACTCTGGCTCCAAGCAGCACTCCCATCATTTTGCGGTAGGCTAATCATGTTGGTAATGAGGTGGTGCTGAAAAAGACAGCGAGTACCAGCACAGGTCCATGCGCATATAGCCTACTCGTTTTCCAGCCTATAAAGAAATATTGAATGAATAGGCCTGTTGTTCAATAAATCTATTTAGTTTTGCATGGACATTTCTCTAATGAAGGCTTGACGCCGAAACATCCATTATTGTCCAATAAATTGGAAATAGGCAGTGAGTGCCGCGGTGCTTTTTAACGCTAAAAATTAATTCACTTGTTATCCGGCATCGGCAGTAAAGGATTGGTTTAATACTTAATTTTGATTAGTAAATTAGAGGTCTGGTTGCATATTGTAGGCTTAGAGTTTTCAGAGTAGCCTAACGATAGGCTTCATAGGCTATGAGCTGGGCAGTGCATCCACATTAAAAGGCTGCGTTTTTCGATTCCGATAGCTTCATGAAAACCTGTGGTTTATTCAATCTGACGATAAGTAATGCATCCAACCACACATCAGCTTTTAAATATGTTTATTTGCAAGGGCATGGACGAGATATGAAAGCACCGCCACGGTAATATGCGCTCTGTCTGGACGGTATCTTTTTTTGAGTAATCTTTTTTTTTTTGAGTAATCGGTTACTCGAGTAGGATCAGGTTAGGTTACTCGGTTTTAAAATTAGTCGGAATTCCCATCCCTAATCAAAACACACACACACACACACACACCGCCCTCATACCCACCACCCAGGAGTACACACACACACACACACACACACACACACACACACACACACACACACACACACACACACACACACACACCACCCTCATACCCACCACCCAGGAGTACACACACACACACACACACACACCGCCCTCATACCCACCACCCAGGAGTATCCGCTCTTGATGGCCTCCTCCTTCTCCATCACCTCCCCCTCGTAGGGGCCGTAGTGGGTTCCCTTGGCAACCGCCTCCCCACAGTTGAAGACTCCCAGCCCCACCCCGGGTATCCGTGACCTCTTGACCTCCAGGCCATGTGGGAGGGTCAGTCTGGCCCGGTCAGACACCCCCAGGACCACCGGGGTGTCCGGTATGAAGAGGGGGGGGCCGTGGAGCTCACACTCCTCCAGGAAGAAAGACTCACACTCCTCACAGTCTGGAGAGGACAGGAGAGGGGGAGGAGAGAGACGTAGTGCATTAGAAAGAGAGAGGTAGAGATGGAGAGAGAAAAGGAGGTTAAAGAGACAGATGAGAGAGAGAGAGAAAGAAAGAGTGTGTGTGTGTGTGACTAAAGCCCGGTTGACAGCTAAAAGGAGACAGTAGTTCCAGAATGTCTGTGTCGAACGTTGAACAGAAGTTCTAGAATGTTCAAAGTTCCAATTTGGCAAAACTAAACAGTGAACCTACGAGAGAGAGAGAGACTGAGGAGAGAGATACAGAGAGAGAGACTGAGGAGAGAGATAACCAGAGAGAGAGAGACTGAGGAGAGAGATAACCAGAGAGAGATAGAGACTGAAGAGAGAGAGAACCAGAGAGAGAGACTGAGGAGAGAGATAACCAGAGAGAGAGACTGAGGAGAGAGATAAACAGAGAGAGAGACTGAGGAGAGAGATAACCAGAGAGGAGAGAGATAACCAGAGAGAGAGACCGAGGAGAGAGATAACCAGAGAGAGAGACCGAGGAGAGAGATGAACAGAGAGAGAGACTAAGGATTGGTAAACAGAGAGAAATAGAGAAAGACGGAAAAGAGAGAGCAGCTCTCTTACAGAGGTAGTGGTCATCTTCTGGCTCCTTCTGCTCAGTGTCGTTGACTCTGGCTCTGTCTCTCAGGTTCCTCGCTCTGCGGTATAGGTTCACCTCTGACCTCTGGTTCACCTCTAACACATCTGACACACACACACACACGTTACATGGGGTTAACATGTCACTCACAAGAGTACACACTCACAAACCCCACTAACACTAACAGTATAACGCTGCAACTTGGGGAGATGCGTAGAAAAAAACACAGAAACACCTTTGAGAGGACAGGGATCCCAGGCCGACACCGTCAGCATAACATTACACTACAGTAGTGACTACTACTACAGTACTATTACCACACAATAGCCTCCTACTATAGTACTACTCTACTAGTACTACTTGTACTCTGTATGCGTACGTTGAGAGGGTGTCTCCAGATGAGGGGTCAACTCCACCGGGTCACTGAGCCCAGGAAGGGGGGGCAGGTCCGCCATCTTGGATCGACCTCGATGCATGAAGGCTGGGGCTGTCGACTTCAGACCTGCAACACACAGGGAGGAGAGGGAGGGGGAGGAGAGAGATGGAGGAGGAGAGAGATGGAGGAGAGAGAGATGGAGGAGAGAGAGAGATGGAGGAGGAGAGATGGAGGAGGAGAGAGAGATGGAGGAGGAGAGAGATGGGGAGGAGAGAGATGGAGGAGAGAGATGGGGAGGAGAGAGAGATGGAGGAGGAGAGATGGAGGAGGAAAGAGATATGGGGGAGGAGAGAGAGATGGAGGAGAGAGATGAGGAGAGAGATAGAGGAGGAGAGGGAGGGGGAGGAGGAGAGAGATGGAAGAGGAGAGAGAGATGGAGGAGAGAGATGGAGGAGGAGAGAGATATGGAGGAAGAGAGAGATGGAAGAGGAGGGAGGAGAGAGAGATGGGGAGGAGAGAGAGATGGAGGAGAGAGAGATGGGGAGGAGAGAGAGATGGAGGAGAGAGATGGAAGAGAGAGAGATGGGGAGGAGAGAGGGGGAGGAGAGAGGGGGAGGAAAGAGAGATGGAGGAGAGAGATGGAGGAGGAGAGAGATGGGGAGGAGAGAGAGATGGAGGAGGATAGAGATGGGGAGGAGAGAGGGGGAGGAGAGAGGGGGAGGAAAGAGAGATGGAGGAGGAGAGAGATGGGGAGGAGAGAGATGGAGGAGAGAGATGGAGGAGGAAAGAGATATGGAGGAGAGAGAGATGGAGGAGAGAGAGATGGAGGAGAAGAGAGATGGGAGGAGAGAGAGATGGAGGAGAGAGGAGGAGAGAGAGATGGGGAGGAGAGGGAGGGGGAGGAGAGAGAGATGGAGGAGGAGAGAGATGGGGAGGAGAGAAAGATGGAGGAGGAGAGAGAGATGGAGGAGGAGAGAGAGATAGGGAGGAGAGAGATATGGAGGAGAGAGAGATGGAGGAGAGAGAGATGGAGGAGAAGAGAGATGGGAGGAGAGAGAGATGGAGGAGAGAGGAGGAGAGAGAGATGGGGAGGAGAGGGAGGGGGAGGAGAGAGAGATGGAGGAGGAGAGAGATGGGGAGGAGAGAAAGATGGAGGAGGAGAGAGAGATGGAGGAGGAGAGAGAGATAGGGAGGAGAGAGAGATGGAGGAGAGAGAGATGGAGGAGGAGAGAGATGGGGAGGAGAGAGAGATGGGGAGGACAGTGTTGTGGGAAACTATATTTTTTAGATATTCTTTTGAAATGTGTCCATCTACCAGTGCAGCCTTGAGTCGGACACTCATTTGTCCTTCTGTTGAGGTCATCCCTACACAGTACTTGAGGTCTAACAAATGATTGGATGAAAGCAGAGTCAACTAGCTAAACGGTATTTCATTGGTTAAATAAAGGTATCATTATTAGCCATGTGCTTGTTTCCACCACGTGATGGGAAGCACAGCCCCAGACCTGGTGCAGGGCGCTCTACTATTCAGGGCTAGAAGCCTCATACCGCCCTGCCAGGGACCAGTCATTGAGCCCATATCTGTACTCACTCTGTCAGCAGTAGCATGTCTACAGATACTAGTATTTCGTTAGTCACCTTTTTGGCCTAGCCCTTCCTAACTTGATGTATTATTACTGGACATGTAGTATTAAGATGATGTTACTGGACTGTAGGAGACCTACCTGGTAAACCTGAGGCCTGGTGTGAATGGAGTCGGTCACTACGGTCAAGCAGTCGCAGGATGGACAGAGACGATGAGCTTTTAGTTTATTCTGAGTGGAAAACACAATAAAACACTGGTCTTCCACGAGTCTGCAATTCCTCTGGGACTCCTGCAGTCAAGCGCTACTGCTCTGCTTTCTCTCTCCAACACCAGGATCAGTTGTTTACAGAAAGAACACATTTCCTTCAAACATTACAAACACTTTATTTTGAACAATAACGCAGCTACCGCTACTGCTCTGCTTTCTCAGAACTTACAGAGAGCACATGGATGAATTTAGAAATCTGAGAATCTATTTACATATTTGAAGCAACATACCTGAGTGGAAGCCACACAAAAAATAAAACACTTGTCTTCCAGATGTCTGCAATTCCTGTGGAAAAATAAAAAGACCCATT
Organism: Borostomias antarcticus; assembly: GCF_949987555.1. NCBI lineage: Eukaryota > Metazoa > Chordata > Actinopteri > Stomiiformes > Stomiidae > Borostomias > Borostomias antarcticus. The sequence continues at coordinate 16,770,490 of NC_140257.1, forward strand.
TTCCCATGCGGCCTCGTCTGAGCAACCAGAACGCGGGATGCAACGCTGCCAGCCAGGAAACACAAACGTGCTATAAACTTACAATCCAGTGGACAAAACTTCATCACCAGAAATCCTCACAGTGTGTAGCAAAACAAATAGTAGCTATGCAATGCATCAGTGTTCCTAACCTAAATTACGGGGTTTTCCACACAGATAATAAAATACAAGGATCATTTTACACGACGCACAGGCCTTCCTCATGCAGCCAAGCCTACTACGGCAACACCACAAGGACAAAAAACACCGTACGGGTGTGTTGTGTTGTCTCCTCCACTAGATGGCAGCATTGATGTACAGAAGGGTCACAGGTCTGGAGGTAAATGTTTAGTTCTGGAGGTAATAACCCCGGTCTACAAGCTCACTGGGGAGAAAGCTGACATGATACAGGTCTGCTGGCTGAGAGAGTTCTTCCTGTATATCTGTGCATTACTGGGCATCTCTGTGGCCACGTTCCAATACTGTAACAATGTACCCTCCCTTCCCTCCTTCCTCCCTACCTTGAAGTCAGCTATGATTACAATACACTGTTCTCTCCCTCTCTCAGAACACGTGTGTGTGTGTGTGTGAGAGAGAGAGAGAGGGAGATGGAATGGAATGTCTTTATTGTCATTGTGTCAAGGTACAGCAAAATTAAATTAGCCTCAACTTGAGTGCGCTGGACAACATTACAATACACGGACAACATCACACAATAAGAATATGACGTCACACAATAAGAATATAAATAAAATATATATATAAAATATAACGTTGCACTGGATGAAATATTGCAGTGTGTGTTGGGGGGGCTTGAAACAGCCCTATCTCGATGGGGGAAGGTTAATCCCAGGTTTTGACCGGCAAACTCTCAAACTCTCAAATGAAACAATACCAAACATGTCCTGCTTGCATGTATTTCTAGTTATAGTGTCTGGCCAAGGTGTTATAAAAATGCTTCCTAAAATGGCAGGTAGTAAGTAAATGGTGAAAAACACAGTAGACAGTTAAAAGAGGATACAGTTAAACATACAACACACATTTAAAAACATATAACAGAATAAGATGCCACAGTACAAGTGAAGACTTTAGACAGACTTTAGACAGAACTGCATGGTACAAACTGGTACAAAAACAAGCTGTGCATACAACACAGAGATACAGGCAATAGTCGTCTGAGATCTACAGATGCCATGTTTTTGATTGTATCTGAAGTCTGTAGGCTAGTGTGAACATGAAAGGAGTACTACGGTCCCTCGACTATAGGCTAAAACTAGTATACTCGTCAGCCAATCAGTATCAGGCATTAGCTACAGAATTAGCATAAGCCCCGACTGAGCGCCCTCTGGTCGTGAATACAACCAAGCTCGTCCCCGAGTCATTGCCCAAAAGAGTCGCGCCCCCGAGAAGCACCCTGTACTCGGGAAGCATCGGCATTCTTCGGGCATCGCCGAGCTCTGCAGAGTTGCGTTCGTTTGTTGTTTTGTTTTGCTGCAAACTAAGTGACCAACTATAACTATGCACTTTAACACGTACTGTAACAATGACGGGTTTCAATGCGCTGCTGAAGTCACTGCATGTTCGTGATATTCGTTGCATAAATGATTGGCCAAGTGTAACGTTTACGTAGACTCCGTTTAACTCGTATACGATGTTTAATATTAAACCTACCCGTGCTAACTCCTCTCTCCTTCAGGAATGTTATAGCCTCGCCTAGGCCACTTTGCACAATTTCGCTGGCACGATTCACAGCCCGACTTAAGGTTTCAGAGGTAGGCAATGCAGTGCATATTTCTGTATCTAAAATGAATTCGATTTATTTTTTGCTTACGTTGTCGTTCTCTCCTTGTTCTTGGCGGAAATTAAATTGTATTTCCTGTTTAGTGACTATAATGTGGCTCTAATATCGGTCACATACCGCCTGCTTGTGTCTGGGTAGATGTGGGCCGCTGGGATCCTGCCGTCTCGATTTCAAACTCTGACCAGTTTCTCAAGGCGTCAGATCCTCAGATACAAGACGTCTCTTCCTCGGAACTTCACCGACTATGAGAGCGCCAGACAAGAATACAACCCCCTCATACCCGAGTACTTCAACTTTGCAAAAGACGTTCTGGATGTATGGGCAACTAGAGAGAAGGTGAGTAGGCCTATTCAGCCTGTTGTAACCTCTTCTTCCTCTTCTTCTGTGGGGTTTAACGGCGGTTGGCATCCTAAAACTGTTCAAACCTCTTCTTCTGTGGGGTTTAACGGCGGTTGGGATCCTAAAACTGTTCAAACCTCTTCTTCTGTGGGGTTTAACGGCGGTTGGCATCCTAAAACTGTTCAAACCTCTTCTTCTGTGGGGTTTAACGGCGGTTGGGATCCTAAAACTGTTCAAACCTCTTCTTCCTCTTCTTCTGTGGGGTTTAACGGCGGTTGGCAACCTAAAACTGTTCAAACCTCTTCTTCTGTGGGGTTTAACGGCGGTTGGCAACCTAAAACTGTTCAAACCTCTTCTTCTGTGGGGTTTAACGGCGGTTGGGATTCTAAAACTGTTCAAACCTCTTCTTCTGTGGGGTTTAACGGCGGTTGGCATCCTAAAACTGTTCAAACCTCCAGGCATCTGCAGCGTTATAATTGTTGATGTTGTCCTCCAGTGTGGAGAGAGAGCGGCCAGTCCTGCTCTGTGGTGGGTGGATGACGGGAAGCAGGAGGTCAGGTGGAGTTTTGAGGAGCTGGGCTTCCATTCCAGAAGACTGGCCAACGTCCTGTCGGGCCCCTGCGACCTCGCCAAGGAGGACCGCGTGCTGCTCATCCTTCCCAGGGTTCCCGAGTGGTGGCTGGTCAACGTGGCCTGTCTCCGGACTGGTGGGTGGGAGGATGAAACAGAGAAGAGACTGCTGGCTTAGGGATGTAAACTGTTAATCGACTATCGATTAATTGCCGATAAGAATTTACTTGAGTAAGATTTGGTTACCTTTGGTTTGCTTTTTAATTATTATTTTTTAATCGTTGCATGGAATGTAATCATGATTTATGGTCTGACTGCACATGAGGGCGCCACGCCGTGTAGTGAAGCATGTAGTGAAGGCTAATTGGGATGCCGGGAAATTTCAACGACACAGCGGAAGAAGACACAAAAATGAAGCGAGCCCAAGCGCAGTCCAGTGTTGTTGTCTCAGGTACAGTCCTGGTTGTTGTGTTGTTGTTGTTGTCTCAGGTACAGTCCTGGTTGTTGTTGTTGTCTCAGGTACAGTCCTGCTGCCAGGCCCCTCCCAGCTGACGGCGAGAGACATCGCCCACAGGCTGCAGAGCTCCGGGGCTCGGTGCGTGGTCACAGACGAGGCGCTGGCCCCCCTGCTGGACAGCGTGGCCCCCCAGTGCCCCTCCCTGCAGGCCAAGATACTGGCCTCCCGCAGCAGGAGAGAGGGCTGGATGAACCTAGCAGACATGTTGAGGTGAACGCCCAACAAACGGACTGCTCAGGAGTAGAATTGTCACATTGGGAGATGTCTGTGGTAAAAAACATCGGCTTGGTCTAAGCTCATTGAAATCTATTAATCTATTATTTGCTAGTTGCCGGCCTTAAAGGTGCATTATGCGGTTTGGGTCTGAAGTACTCTTGTTTTAGTGCTCTGACAATGCTGCTAATTATATTTGTGGTTTTCAATATAAAACTTGGTGAAATGATTTCAGTGTGTCTATCAGTAGTTTTTGAAAAATTGCAGCACATTTTAAGTAACGTTAGTAACGTGATAATACTGATAACCGTGATAATTTTGATTGCTATAATGGTGATGTGAAATTTTCATACCGTTACATCTCTACGCCATGTTCCTCTCTCCAGTAACGTCTCCAGTGACCATGTGTGTGTGGAGACTCGGAGCAGCGACCCCATGACCATCTTCTTCACCAGCGGGACCACGGGCTCTCCTAAGATGACCCAGCACAGTCACTGCAGCTATGGGCTGGGCCTCGCCGTCAACGGGAGGTAGACCAGCAGCCCGTCCAACCCTGGTCTCACAAGGCCAGACCTCTACACACTTCATCACCTGACCCCCAACATCCAACCTGACCCCCAACATCCAACCTGACCCCTAACATCCAACCTGACCCCCAACATCCAACCTGACCTCCAACATCCAACCTGACATCCAACCTGACCCCCAACATCCAACCTGACCCCCAACATCCAACCTGACATCCAACCTGACCCCCAACATCCAACCTGACCTCCAACATCCAACCTGACCCCCAACATCCAACCTGACCCCCAACATCCAACCTGACCTCCAACATCCAACCTGACCTCCAACATCCAACCTGACCCCCAACATCCAACCTGACCCCTAACAGCCAACCTGACCCCCACCATCCAACCTGACCCCCAACATCCAACCTGACCCCCAACATCCAACCTGACATCCAACCTGACCCCCAACATCCAACCTGACCTCCAACATCCAACCTGACCCCCAACATCCAACCTGACCTCCAACATCCAACCTGACCCCCAACATCCAACCTGACCCCCAACATCCAACCTGACCCCCAACATCCAACCTGACATCCAACCTGACCCCCAACATCCAACCTGACCTCCAACATCCAACCTGACCCCCAACATCCAACCTGACCCCCAACATCCAACCTGACCCCCAACATCCAACCTGACCTCTAACATCCAACCTGACCCCCAACATCCAACCTGACCCCCAACATCCAACCTGACCCCCAACATCCAACCTGACCCCCAACATCCAACCTGACCCCCAACATCCAACCTGACCCCCAACATCCAACCTGACCCCCAACATCCAACCTGACCCCTAACATCCAGCCTGACCCCCAACATGACCCCCAACATCCAACCTGACCCCCAACATCCAACCTGACCCCCAACATCCAACCTGACCCCCAACATCCAACCTGACCCCCAACATCCAGCCTGACCCCCAACATCCAACCTAACATCCAACCTGACCCCCAACATCCAACCTGACCCCCAACATCCAACCTGACCCCCAACATCCAACCTGACCCCCAACATCCAACCTGACCCCCAACATCCAACCTGACCCCCAACATGACCCCCAACATCCAACCTGACCCCCAACATGACCCCCAACATCCAACCTGACCCCCAACATCCAACCTGACCCCCAACATGACCCCCAACATCCAACCTGACCCCCAACATGACCCCCAACATCCAACCTGACCCCCAACATCCAACCTGACCCCCAACATCCAACCTGACCTCCAACATCCAACCTGACCCCCAACATCCAACCTGACCTCCAACATCCAACCTGACCCCCAACATCCAACCTGACCCCCAACATCCAACCTGACCCCCAACATCCAACCTGACCCCCAACATGACCCCCAACATCCAACCTGACCCCCAACATGACCCCCAACATCCAACCTGACCCCCAACATCCAACCTGACCCCCAACATCCAACCTGACCCCCAACATCCAACCTGACCCCTCCAACCTGACCCCCAACATCCAACCTGACCCCCAACATCCAACCTGACCCCCACCATCCAACCTGACCCCCACCATCCAACCTGACCCCCAACATCCAACCTGACCCCCAACATCCAACCTGACCCCTAACATCCAACCTGACCTCCAACATCCAACCTGACCCCCAACATCCAACCTGACCCCCAACATCCAACCTGACCCCCAACATCCAGCCTGACCTCTAACATCCAACCTGACCCCCAACATCCAACCTGACCCCCAACATCCAACCTGACCCCCAACATCCAACCTGACCCCCAACATCCAACCTGACCTCCAACATCCAACCTGACATCCAACCTGACCCCCAACATCCAACCTGACCCCCAACATCCAACCTGACCTCCAACATCCAACCTGACATCCAACCTGACCCCCAACATCCAACCTGACCCCCAACATCCAACCTGACCTCCAACATCCAACCTGACCCCCAACATCCAACCTGACCCCCAATATCCAACCTGACCCCCAACATCCAACCTGACCTCCAACCTGACCCCCAACATCCAACCTGACCCCCAACATCCAACCTGACCCCCACCATCCAACCTGACCCCCAACATCCAACCTGACCCCCAACATCCAACCTGACCTCCAACATCCAACCTGACCCCCATCATCCAACCTGACCCCCAACATCCAACCTGACATCCAACCTGACCCCCAACATCCAACCTGACCCCCAACATCCAACCTGACCCCCAACATCCAACCTGACCCCCAACAGCCAACCTGACCCCCACCATCCAACCTGACCCCCAACATCCAACCTGACCCCCAACATCCAGCCTGACCCCCAACATCCAACCTGACCCCCAACATCCAACCTGACCCCCAACATCCAACCTGACCCCCATCATCCAACCTGACCCCCAACATCCAACCTGACCCCCAACATCCAACCTGACATCCAACCTGACCCCCAACATCCAACCTGACCCCCAACATCCAACCTGACCCCCAACATCCAACCTGACCCCCAACAGCCAACCTGACCCCCACCATCCAACCTGACCCCCAACATCCAACCTGACCCCCAACATCCAACCTGACCCCCAACATCCAACCTGACCCCCAACATCCAACCTGACCCCCAACATCCAACCTGACCCCTAACATCCAACCTGACCCCCACCATCCAACCTGACCCCCACCATCCAACCTGACCCCCAACATCCAACCTGACCCCCAACATCCAACCTGACCCCCAACATCCAACCTGACCTCCACCATCCAACCTGACCCCCAACATCCAACCTGACCCCCAACATCCAACCTGACCCCTAACATCCAACCTGACCCCCAACATCCAACCTGACCCCCACCATCCAACCTGACCCCTAACATCCAACCTGACCCCCACCATCCAACCTGACCCCTAACATCCAACCTGACCCCTCATGGTCGAGCAGTGTTATTTTGTCAAATAAATTATTGTTGCATTTTCCCATTGCACACAAAAAACAAAGACAATAGGAGCCTACACTACACATTTAAACTGACTCAAACCATTTAATGCTCTCTCTCTCTGTGTCTCTCTTTCTCTCTCTTTCTGTCTCTGTCTCTCTCCCTCTCTCTCTGTCCCTCTCTCTCTCTCTGTCTCTCTTTCTGTCTCTCTCTCTGTCTCTTTCTCTCTCTGTCTCTCTCTTTCTGTCTCTCTCTCTCTGTCTCTCTGTCTCTCTCTCTGTCTCTCTCTCTCTTTCTCTCTCTTTCTGTATCTGTCTCTCTCCCTCTCTCTGTCCCTCTCTCTCTCTCTCTGTCTCTCTTTCTGTCTCTCTCTCTGTCTCTTTCTCTCTCTCTCTCTCTCTCTCTCTCTCTCTCTCTCTCTCTCTCTCTCTCTCTCTCTCTCTCTGTGGAGGTACTGGTTGGACCTGACGGAGAAGGACGTGATGTGGAACACGTCAGATACGGGTTGGGCCAAGTCAGCCTGGAGCAGCGTGTTCGCCCCCTGGACGCAGGGCGCCTGCGTCTTCCTCCACCACATGCCCCGCTTCCACAGCGCCACCGTGCTGCAGGTGATCACCACAGGGGGGCGCCATAGGACTGCTTTTACTCAAGAAACCACTTCAACAAAGTGATACTACAAGACTCCTCAATATTCTACAACTCATGGCCAGTGAGGTTGTTTTAAGACAGGTCACGCATGAGTAGGCTAGCTGTAGACCACATGAGTAGGCTAGCTGTAGACCACATAAGTAGGTTAGCTGTAGACCACATGTAGGCTAGCTGTAGACCACATGTAGGCTAGCTGTAGACTACATGTGTAGGCTAGCTGTAGACCACATGAGTAGGTTAGCTGTAGACCACATGAGTAGGTTAGCTGTAGACCACATGAGTAGGCTAGCTGTAGACCACATGAGTAGGCTAGCTGTAGACCACATGAGTAGGCTAGCTGTAGACCACATGAGTAGGTTAGTTGTAGACCACATAAGTAGGTTAGTTGTAGACCACAAGAGTAGGCTAGCTGTAGACTACATGAGTAGGCTAGCTGTAGACCACATGAGTAGGCTAGCTGTAGACCACACATGTGTAGGCTATCTGTAGACCACATGAGTAGGCTAGCTGTAGACCACATGAGTAGGCTAGCTGTAGACCACATGAGTAGGCTAGCTGTAGACCACATGAGTAGGTTAGCTGTAGACCACATGAGTAGGCTAGCTGTAGACCACATGAGTAGGCTAGCTGTAGACCACATGAGTAGGCTAGCTGTAGACCACATGAGTAGGCTAGCTGTAGACCACATGAGTAGGCTAGCTGTAGACTTCATTGTATAACTCCTGGTGTTTATTTTCTAACCACTCTGCTCCCCTAGACGCTGTCCAGCTATCCCATATCAACCTTCTGCACCGCTCCTACTGCCTATCGGATGCTCGTCCAAGAAGACATGTCCAGGTGGGCGGCGTGTAGAACCCCACCAACCTCTTCCTCCATTCCCCCTGCGTCTCAAAAGCTCACAGTTGGGGCGCCCCGGTAGCTCAACGGGCTGGGGCGCTTGGCGTGTAAAGGCTAGTCCTTTCTGCAGCGGCGTGGGTTCGAATCCGGCCCACGTCCTTTGCTGCATGTCTTCACCTCTCTCTCTCTCTCTCTCTCTCTCTCTGTCTCTCTCTTCTCTCTCTTTCTCTGTCTCTCTCTGTCTCTCTCCTCTCTCTCTCTCCCACCTTTCCTGTCTGTCACCTACACTGTCCTATTGTAATAAAGCAGAAATGCCTTTAAAAATATATTTAAAAAAGGAAAAGCTTACAGTTGATATGGTTTCCTGTAAAGTAAGGTGGATCTGAACGGTTTGTTCCTCTGTCGATGTCAGGTATGACTTCCCGGCGTTGCAGCACTGCCTGTGTGCCGGCGAGCCCATCAACCCTGAGGTGATGACGAGATGGAAGGACGCCACGGGCCTAGACATCTACGAGGGCTACGGACAAACTGAAACCGTGAGCTGCGTTTTACGTTTAGCAGGTTTCGAACGGTTGCGGAAAACGTGTGTTTGAAACCTTCCCAGCAAACATGCGACGTCAGGGACACGTTCAGATCATGTCTTAATAACGTCCGTCAGTCCAGAACCCCGTTTGTACGTCTGCTGGACCCCTCAATATTCAAACGTCTGGCTTGGACCCCTCTAAGACGTCTGTGGACGTGCAGAACAGGTTCAATATCTGAACATCCAAAAAAAAACGTTCATTCTGGGGCCTAATTGGATGTCTTTGGACGTCGGAAAAAGACGTCTGTTAGTCGGTTAGTTTAGTTTATTTAAATCAGGACAGTGCATATTGATGAACGTGTAAAAAAAACATGTAAATATGTCAGATTGTAGCCCGGAGGCTAGTTTCCATCTGGAGTCCATTAGGCAGGTTGATGTTACAAAACAAGTTACAAGAGGTACATATATAAAACACAGACACAATACAATATATAAAACATAGAAACATGTCATGCAGTTAGTGTTCACATTTTTGGCTGGCTCTAAGCCACACCTTTAGATGCCCCTTATAAGTGGCAAGAGTGGGGCAATCCCTTATAAAAAGGGGGAGGCTGTTCCAGATTGCAGACCCCTTGGAAGATAAAACATTTTGACTAAAATAGGTTTTTCTAAAAGTAATCACACAGTCCCTATTTGCAGGTAGGTTTTGTGTTAGTGTTCCTGTGGTCTCTCTAAGACGTCTCTGGACGTGCAGAACAGGTTCAATATCTGAACATCAAAAAAAAACATTCATTCTGGGGCTTAATTGGATGTCTTTGGACGTCGGAAAAAGATGTCTGTTAGATGTCTTTGCTCAGTGGTTGGTGTTCCTGGTCTCCCTCCAGGTTCTGATAGCCGGGACCTTCAAGGGGATGCAGGTGAAGCCGGGGTCGCTGGGGAAGGCGTCGCCGGCGTACGACGTCCAGGTGAAGGACTGCACAGCTGACGGGAGCACGGCTCGTCAGGCCACGTTTGAAAACGACAGGCGCGTTTGTGTTTGGGAGTAGACGAAAGAAGCGTGACCGTAATAGTGTTGTTGTTGTTGTTGTTGGTGTTGTTTCAGGTGGTGGACGAGGCTGGGAAGGTGTTGCCCAGGGGACTGGAGGGGAATCTGGCCATACGAGTGAAACCAAACAAGCCATTCTCTCTCTTCACTGAGTACACGGTGCGTGTGTGTGTGTGTGTGTGTGTGTGTGTGTGCGTGTGTTTATAGGATGCTTAGTGACGGGTTATTTGTTGACCCTTGACCCCCCGGCAGGGCGCCCCGGAGCGGACGGCGGCGTGCTACCGGGGGGACTTCTACCTGACGGGGGACCGGGGGGTCATGGACGACGACGGCTACCTGTGGTTTGTGGGGAGAGCTGATGATGTCATCCTCTCAGCTGGGTAAACCTACCGCAGCAGTACAGTAGTTACCCATGATGCACTTCACCAGGCAAAGACATTAAAACTTAGATTATGCTCTTAGTCACTTGTTTTAGAAAGAAGATGCACTTGTGAGTTCTGGCAAGTAGTAGTACATTGGCTCTTCCTACGTTAAATGCAATTATTGTTAGTCGCTTTGGATAAAAGCGTCTGCTAAATGACTGTAATGTAATGTAATGTAACTACAGCAGTTACCCATGAAGCATTTCACCAGGCAAACACATTGAAACTACAGTAGTTACCCATGAAGCACTTCACCAGGCAAAGACATTAAAACTACAGTAGTTACCCATGAAGCATTTCACCAGACAAAGACAATAAAACTACAGTAGTTACCCATGAAGCATTTCACCAGGCAAACACATTAAAACTACAGTAGTTACCCATGAAGCACTTCACCAGGCAAAGACATTAATGATTTAATGAATTAAAATGATCATAATTGATGATAATTCAGTGTTGGTCGACGCCAGAGCGTTAAGGCGGGGTCTCACAAGCAGCCCCATCAGACTTGTCTTCCCCTGTCAAAGCTGATGATGATGATGCTGTCATTGCTGTGATTGGACTAAACCAGCCGTGACACGCTCCTCCACAGGTACCGGATTGGTCCGTTCGAGGTGGAGAGCGCTCTGATTGAACACCCAGCTGTGGCGGAGTCTGCCGTGGTCAGCAGCCCTGACCCAATCAGGGGAGAGGTACGGTGTGGCCCTCATCAGACACCGTAGGCGGGACCGGTATCTGAGAGAGAGATACCTGTCAATATCAGAGCTGACTCTCAAATCAGCGTTATATGAACTATGACATGTGAGGCACCAGCAGATGAAGTTTGTAGTGGGTAACAGAGTGTTCCAGTAGATTTGGGGAAGCTGGAGAAGAGTAGTCTGAGCTGGTGTTGTCCCTGGCAGGTTGTGAAGGCGTTCGTGGTGCTGACAGCCGAGTTTACGTCTCACGACCCGGACCAGCTGGTCAGAGAGCTGCAGACACACGTGAAGAAGGTCACAGCTCCGTACAAGTATCCTCGCAAGGTAAACAACTACAGTACCCTCGCAAGGTAAACAACTACAGTACCCTCGCAAGGTAAACAACTACAGTACCCTCGCAAGGTAAACACAACTACAGTACCCTCATAAGGTCAATACAACTACAGTACCCTCATAAGGTCAATACAACTACAGTACCCTCATAAGGTCAATACAACTACAATACCCTCGCAAGATCAACAACTACAGTACCCTTGCGAGGTCAACACAACTACAGCCATACCGTCTATCAGCGACGAACAAATCTTAATCATAGAAACTAAGTTTTTATTCTTTAGAATAGCATCACCTTTTACCTTCAAATGCCTTCACTCTCTAGATTGAGTTTGTGGAGCAGCTGCCAAAGACGGTGAGCGGTAAGATCAGACGAGTGGAGCTACGCAACGCAGAGTGGAGAAGATCCTGAGACTGTCCTAGAGCCAGAACTCTATTACTGAAACTGTCCTAGAACCAGAACTCTACCCCGAGACTGTCCTAGAACCAGAACTACCCTGAGACTGTCCTAGAGCCATACCTCTACCCTGAGACTGTCCTAGAACCAGAACTCTACCCTGAGACTGTCCTAGAACCAGAACTCTACCCTGAGACTGTCCTAGAACCAGAACTCTACCCTGAGACTGTCCTAGAACCAGAACTCTACCCTGAGACTGTCCTAGAACCAGAACTCTACCCTGAGACTGTCCTAGAACCAGAACTCTACCCTGAGACTGTCCTAGAACCAGAACTCTACCCTGAGACTGTCCCAGAACCAGAACTCCACCCTGAGACTGTCCTAGAACCAGAACTCTACCCTGAGATTGTCCTAAAACCAGAACTCTACCCTGAGACTGTCCTAGAACCAGAACTCTACCCCGAGACTGTCCCAGAACCAGAACTCTGTTCAGTCCTTAGTTCTAGTCCCAGTCCTAGTTGTAGTTACTCTGGTTCCCACTCTAGTTCTGGCCCAGTCCCAGCCTTGGTTCCTATTCCCTTCTCTCCTGGTTTCCTCTGCCCTTGTGTGGTGTCTTGTTTTTTGTCCTTGTTGTTTAATTGTCAATGTTGGTGTTGCTACCCATGCTCCTCTTGTTTCTCTACGTTGTATTTCTTGGATTAAATCCTGAACCTGCACTGCCTGCATCTGGTCCTCATTATTGGGCGCTACCTCTCTCACAAACCCTAACGTTAGTAGCCTGACCTCAGAGATGGAAACCTATTTGGTACATGTAGAATAACTTTGTCTATATCTTCTTAGAGTACAAGAGTGTGGTGATGTTGTGAATAATTCCCTGACAGCAAACAACGTTATAGCCTTGCTCTAACTCTGTCCACTCAACGAGCAGATTCCCCTACACAATCACTTCCAGGTACTAGACAGTATGTCACCTCATAGGGAAGCCTATAGTAGTAGGCCTATTAGTAGTATAGAGTAGCCCAGTATAGTTTGACGTTGGTGTATTTTTAAAATGTTAGTTTTGTCGCCCTCTAAAGAAAATGCGTAGTGCAGCTTCAAGCTAGATCAGGCCAAGCTAATTTGTAGCAGATACTGTTCATCTTGTCTAGAACAACATCCAGACAGATTGATTGATAAGCCACTGATTGAGCACAGCTGCAGTTAATCTGCAATTAGCAAGACAAGCCCAAACATTTGTCAAACCCCAGACAGTTTGTCACACTTGGAGCAGATAACAACATGGGATTTGAATTTATTGCTGTGCATTTTCGAGACTAGTTTGAAGGCTGTCATCTGCCTGGTGTGATTTGTTTGTTTGAGAACTTTCTTTTGTAGAACCTAAGAAGTTTTTTTAGAAGGCAAAGCCAAACTGCCAGCTTGTCACTCGGCAGGTAGTGTAGCTCAACAAGATCACGCCCTTCCCTTGTTAGGGCCCGAGCACTGGCGGTGCGAGGCCCTGTTGAAATTGTAAGGATTATTATTCTCCTCCTACCTTCTTCTCCCCAAACAAATGCCTTTTTGGCGGCCTAAACATCGTTGAAAACGCATGGAACTTTGCAGATACGTCAGTCCCGGTGAAAAATTTGATATTTCATGGGTGATGGAAATGGGCGTGGCAAAACAGCTCAAGAGCGCCCCCTGGAAAATTAAAAATGGCGAGCCCCACCTTTCAGTTTGATGTAGGCGAACGAAATTTGGTGGGCATATGTAGTTCGAGACACAAATGTCTCTTGGAGCTATACCCAACATCCAACAGGAAGTCAGCCATTTTGCTCTTAATGTGCCATTTTTTCCTTTCCTTTTACCATTTCCATGCCTCGTACTTTAACAAACTACTTTGTGTTCGGTCAGCTTCATCTTAAGACCTTTGTGATCCAAAAATTTAGTTTTCACTAAACACCCTTGCCTCGCAGCCCTAGTTTAAGGTTGTGATCTCAAGCCCTGGGTGATGCAGAATCAACTTGCTAATGCCTATTCGGCTTTATTGTACTGCGGATCTCAGACACATGATTTTGAATATATTTTTAATTTAAGAAGTTTTAAATATTAGGCTCTGGGTCTTTGTTTATCTTTTTTGTTTACACTGCTCAGATGTTGCTGTGTATTGTTGTTTAGATATCGTTGCCTTCATTATTTGTAGGCCTACTGTATATTGAAAGTTGCATTAAAAAAAGACCATGAGGCAGTTCTCTCAGTAACCACACGGGGGCAGCATGTTTGCACATGTGGTTGCTGCGCCTCTGAACATCCCTCGATAACAGCCGTGTTTTTGGAGGTCTGTCAGGCCCGCCGTGGCCTCCGCTGTTTGTCCAGCAGCAGGTCACTATAAGCGGCTTGACCGACCGACCGGACGACGTCTGAGGCCTTCCTACACCTACGACCTGAAATGTGTGCATGTGATTTAAAACCATCGGACTGGCGATCGGAAATGCTCTTAGACCAAGCCTTACGCAACCGTACGGGGTCCCCTGGTGAGAGGGGTGCGGCATACGGACGCAGGGGATCATTTCCTCAGAGAAAGAACCACCAGTTTCATGAACACATGGGAGCGTTTGAGTAAGCACTTCTCCTTCCATCCGCCGGCCGCGAAACCGCGTAGCAGTCCGGTAAATGGGTATCTGTGGCCCGCGTGTATTCATCCACTGTACCCACGTGTCCTTTTCCACGGTCCCCCGGCTGGCCGCCTCCTCGCCGGGGGTGATGGGGATATGGGATGCGTGTAGGCGCACAGTGCTCAAATGTAACTTTCCAATGTTTGCACTTGGAGGAAGCCGGGCTGCTGCCTATGTTCAATTAAGGTGGAAATACAAACTGTCAGGCGGAGGAAAATTACTGGATATCTTGAAGAATAAACTAGTTTGTCTCAAAGACCACCTTGTCACGCAGTTTCCCCCTCTCCCTCCCAGCCAACAGATATGCATGTCATTACTGTAGGTGTTTAAGGTGTTTTTGTTCATTTATTTTTATTGACACTTCATAAACAAATAATGACACAAGTAATTTAATGTTCCTCTAATTTATTGGCTTTTGGCTATCATATATACAGTCATGTATTCAGTTGCCACTTTATTAGGTACACCTGCTTGTTGATGCAGATCCTTGATGTTGTCCTCCAAACAGCGAATTATGTGGCTGTAACTCATAAAAGCACGAAGTTTAGCTTTTGTTCAGACCTGAGGGTCTGTTGGCCGTGGTGTGATCGTTGGTGGCGGACGTGGTGGTTCTAGTGGTGGTTCTAGAGTAGCCAATCAGAAACAGATGCGCTCTTGGGATTTGAGTTCTAGAACGACGTGATGAACGTAAAACTCCCAGCGGCGGTTCTGTGGGTGACAACAACTGGTTAATGAGAGGTCAGAGGGGTGTGGCCAGCCTCGAGCTAAGTCAAAGGCCACACATACTCGGATAGCAGCTGTTTACCACAGTGGTGTATAGGCTACAGAGGGGGATCAGTCCACTAGGGGGGGGGGAAATCTCGCGTTCTAGGTAGCCTCGTGAGACCATCCTGATCTCGCGACCTTACGTTGTTCCACGTCACTCAAACGATCTGGCGCACGTCACTAGATAAAGTGGATTTAATTTAATTAATTTACAGTGTCCACTATATACAGTGGCCACATTAATACACCTATCTAGTACTTACAGTACAGTATTCCATTCTAGGAGGAAGCCTGAACTGCACCCAAAAACTCACCTAGTAAAATACACCTGTTGCTGATGTCGAGTCCATTTGAAACTATTTTACAAAGAGAGCTGGTTTAATGTGAGTCATGTTATTTGCATAATAAATGACGTACTGTATGTCACATTTGCCCCCGAAGCAGAAGCCCCCTCTGCCCCCCTGCTGAGCCCCTTCCCTCTCTGCCTTTGTTCATCAGCTTAAAGCCCCCCAGTCCCCCCGGTCCCTCAGACTGGCTGAGGCCGGGGCTAGGGTTAGGACTGAGGCTAGGACTGGGAGTTGGGCTGGGGAAGAGGCTGGGGCTGGGGAAGAGGCTGGGGCTGGGAAAGAGGCTGAGGCTGGGGCTCGGGAAGAGGCTGAGGCTGGGAAAGAGGCTGGGGCTGGGGAAGAGGCTGGGGCTCGGGAAGAGGCTGGGGCTCGGGAAGAGGCTGAGGAAGAGGCTGGGGCTCGGGAAGAGGCTGAGGCTGGGGAAGAGGCTGGGGCTGGGGAAGAGGCTGGGGTAGAGGCTGAGGCTGGGGAAGAGGTAATGTAAAGAGGCTGGGGCTGAGGCTGAGGCTCAAATGAAGGATAATCTCTTAGAGGCCCTTTGCAGAGGGGGGTGAGGTCTAGCAGCAGCCATTCACTGCTTTTCTTTTTTTTCCTTCCTTCTTTTTTTTTTTTTTTTTTTACACAGTTGCAGCTGGATCTCAAAGCACTTTGATAAAAAGCTGAATGTTGAGCAGGCAGATCCGCAGGCTGGTCGTTGAATTCTTGCCTCCCACTGTTAGGAACCTTTCTCCCCTTCAGGGGCCTCTGCCCTAACTGCCAGTTGCTTCAGACCGGGCTGTTTGCAAATTGAGCCTGACAAAAACACTGGGGGTGAGAAAATGGCCGAGTTTGAAGGTGTGTCGCCAGTGCTCAGTCAGACCTAAAGCAAGGTGTTCAGTGTGGTGTCTAAACTAGTGAGGAGTTTAGTTAAAACTGCTTATTTGCGAATTTTACATTAAATGTAGGCTACCGGTAGGCTATTTGCTTTTGTTTTCTTATTTATCAATTCTTTAATTGGTTTATATTTGTTACAATTAAATACCTTAAATTCCCATATGCCTGTTGCTCTAGCCTACTACTGTATATGTACTGTGGTTGTTTCTGACAACAATGCCAGTTAAGCAATAAAAACATCTCTGTTAATGCTTGAGAAATGTGTTAATCTACCAGCTCCACACCTGCTTGGTTTGCTTATGCTTCTCTACTACACTACTACTATGGTGTTAAACACCATAATATGACCGGTATTGATCAGCTGTTATATTTTCATTTTAATAGTGCATAATAGATATTAACTGATCGATGACAATGTGTTTTATCTGACCACTTCCAAGCTTCGTAACTGGTCAGGGTTCCTCGCAGCTGGACTGCAGTATACTGGTTCAGACTGATGGACAAACCAGCCGTGTTTCACTACCGAGAGGAACTCTTATGAAATGCGTTCTGTGAAGAGAGACTCAATAGATTACTTTTCGTTTTGGCTGGAACGAAAAGTCGTGATATACGGTTGAACACAGCTGTATTTGTATCCCGAATGCTATAGATTAACCACAGCATGCATTTGCAGACATGGATCCGATCAGGAGCTTGTGTGTGTGTGTGTGTGTGTGCGTGTGTGTGTGCGTGTGTGTGTGTGTGTGTGTGTCTGTCTCTGTGTGTGTGTGTGTGCGTGTGCGTGTGCGTGCGTGTGTGTGTGCTCCTAAGGGATGGGCTATAGCAGCGCTGAAGCCAAACATCCGCACAGAGCCATTGGGATGGGACCTTCCAGCTACAGATGCTCAAACTATCCTGATATGATGGATGTAGCATTCCATAGGCGACACGGTGAAGCTTTAAGGGCTTAAGCACACAGGAAAGGAAAGTGGGTCCGTCGTGGTTTAAAAAGTTTACAAAACCTCAAGGAAAAGTATCGCGTCTGCTCTGGAGTGCATGGGCAGTGTTGTTTTAGTGGCTTGTCACATCTAAACGGCGAGGTGTTTAAAGTGTGCTGTGGTCACAGTCCAGTGCATGTGCTCTGTTTAGCGACAGGTGCATTAAAGCCGTAAAGCGTGAGAAACGTGTCACGTTGTTCGTCCCCTACAGCTCCCCTCTCTCTCTCACACCTCTCAGGCGATCACGGTTATATTTTCACTTATTAATTATTATTTTGTATGCATTCAAGTTTGCAAACACTTTTAGTGCTACGTGTGAGACAGATGTGCGTCGCTCTGTCGTGGGGGGTGCGCCGGCGGGGAGCGAGGGAGCCGGCGCAGTAGCAGCATTCATCAAAGTGTCTGAGTGAACCCAGTTGATCAGGGGAGGACGGACGCATCCCGGCTCAGCGAGTCATCGGTGCAGAGTGATCCAGTTGATCAGGGGAGGACGCACGCATCTCACAGCGAGTCATCGGTGCAGAGTGAACCCAGTTCATCAGGGGAGGACGGACGCGTCCCGGCACAGCGAGTCATCGGTGCAGAGTGGAGAGGTTTCTCTGCGCGCGGGTAGGGGTGGGTCTGTGATGTCAGGCTAGAGCTCACAGATAAAACGTGTGAGCGCGTGGGTTTGATCTGGACCGGGCGATGGAGCAGGGCGGAACCGGTGCACGGGATGGACAAAACAAACAACAACACAAAATAGACCAAATATTTCAAATGATATGCACGGGGACGCAAGAGGAGTTTACGCACATCTGAAGGTGAATTAATCAAGTGTTTTTTTCTTTGGGAAGTTGCTCAGAAGCAGGAGAGTGCACTTTGCGTTGGGATGATTTGATCTCATCCTCGAGACATACCTTTCTGCACCGTTACTGAGGAGCTGGGAGCGAAATTGGAGAGAAATTTGTCCTAATAGACGGACTAAAGCCTATAGGATAACCTCCAGCTAAACCGTATGGACAGCCGACGGAATGTGCCTTTCCCGCCGTTGTAGACTCGTCTAATGATTCCATGGGCTAGTTGCACCTGGTCTGGGGTCATCAAAGTCTGTCTTATTGAACTTTTCTAGCGCAGAAAGCTTTCTAATCCCAGAGAGGCCTATCTTCTCCAGGCTTTAGTGTTCTAGCCCAGGATATTAAGGTTGAATGATTAAATGAACGGATAACGCACAGGATAATCTGGACACAACCTCAGATTTGCGTGGCATAAGATTGGGCACCTTACTTTGAGATAAATAAAATAATAAAAACACGAATGGATAGATGTATTTCAAGCAATTTGTCTGTTATATTGGCTAAGCGAATAACCATCCGGGTGACTTGATGCTTTTCCAAATGAATGTTTGTAAACTAACGCCACATTGTCCCTTATAGCCTTTAATCACAGCCTTTATTCCATGATGCTCATAGGTCACCGTCACGTCCTCTAACTGGCGTGAACTGTGCTGATCTCTAGGACTTCTAGCTCTAGGACTTCTAGCTCTAGGACTTCTGCAGGCTTTCGTGAGGAACTGAGGTGATACGCTGCCAGGGCGAGATAACCTTGCAAGTTACTGATGCCTTTCTTTGGACTTTCTTCATTAGAAACAAAAACGAACCAAATATACCAGCAACGACCTCAATAAACAATATCCCGAAGATTTCAATGCTCAGTGAATGAAGACCTGATCACAAGCTGTTCCCCTGACCGGAGAGCCGTCTTGCTGCTCTTTGGAATTGTGTTTGACAAACTGGCAAATGGTTTATTAGGCTGTCGTTATTTAAGATAGCACACACTATTGCAATTTCAAACACGTTTAGGTATATTCGACACAGGAAAGGTGTGTAGATAAATCATCGTTATATCTCAAACTGTGCTTGCTGCTAATGCTTCCAACTTTTCTATATCCAGACAAATAGTCATCCCAGACAACAATTCCCCCCTAAACTTATTTACAAAATGTTGTTCATCAGACTACTCGCTGTTGTCCTCATACTTGTCAACACGTGGCTGCTAAACTCTGCGCAGTCCGATCCCATCCGACGGTACAAGCGCAGCATGGCGCAGAGAGCGGACAGGGAGCGGGCAGCAGGTGAGCAGTGCCGCTCCGGCGGCCGGCACCCGCGTCAAGCCCGCTGGTTAACTGCGCAAGCGCACCCTCTAGTGGCGCACCCGCGCACGCAGGCGCGGCGCCGCAGGGACCTGTACCGCTCCGCCGCTCCCGAGTCCTCCTGCGGCGCGGGGGGCTGCAGGTCCGACGCCGCCTCTGACTCAGAGTACTTTAAAGCTTCTCATTGGGCGTTTGGGAAGCGCTTGAGCGGGGAAGAGAAGAGGGACGCGATCCCCAAATACACACCTCAGCCGTCGGTCCGCAGAAAAACACTCCTCGGTCTGTCGGAAGCCCCGGGCTCGGACGCGGGCTCGGACAGACCGGAGGTCGTGGGGTCACGTTCCGACAGCCGGCAGCGGGGGCGGCCTCCGCTCGCAGAGACGCGGCCGGCCGCGACCGACGCCGCCCCCCTCCTCCACCGGAGGCTACCCCGCAGCCCCGCCTCCGCCGCCCACCACGACGAAGACGAAGATGATGACGATGAGGACGGCCCGTTGTCCAGGGGCCGGCGGCCGGGGGCCGGCTCCGTGGCTGAGAGCGAGGGCCACTCTGGGGAGGAGGAGCAGGGGGGGGCGGCGGCCCCCGGGCCCATCGGCAGCGCGGCCCCCTGGGCGTCCGGGGCGCCTGGCGTGCCCGCCGGCCGGATGGCTGCCCTGTACTTCAGCGGGCAGAGGGAGCAGCTGAGGGTCAGCCCGGCGGCCGGCGTGCGGCTGCCCAGAGAGCGCTTCAGTCTGGAGCTGTGGGTGAAGCCAGGGGGAGGGCAGGCCAACCCAGCCGTCATAGCAGGTGAGACACCTTCGTCTTAGAGACACCCCCCCCTCTCTCTCTCTCTCTCTCTCTCTCTCTCTCCATCTCTCTCTTCCTCCCTCCCTCTCTCTCTCTCTCTCTCCAACTCTCTCTTTCTCTCTCTCTCCATCTCTCTCTTCCTCCCTTCCTCTCTCTCTCTCTCTCCAACTCTCTTTCTCTCTCTCTCTCTCCATCTCTCTCTTCCGCCCTCTCTCTCCATCTCTCTCTCTCTTACTCCCTCCCTCCCTCTCTCTCTCTCTCTCCATCTCTCTCTCTATCTCTCTCTCCATCTCTCTCTTCCTCCCTCCCTCTCTCTCTCTCCATCTCTCTCTTCTGCCCTCTCTGTCCATCTCTCTCTCTCTTCCTCCCTCCCTCTCTCTATCTCTCTCTCCATCTCTCTCTCTCTCCATCTCTCTCTTCCGCTCTCTCTCTCCATCTCTCTCTCTTCCTCCCTCCCTCTCTCTCTCCACCCCCTCTCTCTATCTCCCTCCATCTCCCTCTTCCTCCCTCCCTCTCTCTCTCCATCTCTCTCTTCCTCCCCCTCTCTCCATCTCTCTCTCTTCCTCCCTCCCTCTCTCTCCACCCCCCCTCTCTCTCCATCTCTCTCTCCCTCTACTTCCCCATCTCTCTCTCTCTCTCCATCTCTCTTCCTCCCTCTCTCTCCATCTCTCTCTTCCTCCCTCTCTCTCTACACAATACTCTAACAGCGTATTCTGTTTCTGATTATTTAATTGGCTGTGTTGAGTGGAGGATTGTGGGTAGTGTGAAGGCAGTGCAGTGCAGACGAGAGCCTCGGAGGAACGAGCCGTTATGAGGTGTAAACATGGCAGGTTCCAGTAACAAGTGGTCACCAGCTGTCCGGTGGTCCGAGGGTTCACGGGGTTCGGGGTTCCTCTCGGTCCAGATGTTTACTCACACGGAGGGAGGCGAGATCGGGTCCGCCCCCACGGCTAGGTGGTCCGGATCGTCCCGCTCGCTGCCTCTCAGCGGGCTGCCAGGTGGACACAGGGTCCGCTCTTTTTATGTCTTTAATGGAGGAGAGCGTCGTGTCTGACCGCCTTTCTCCCATAGATATTAATCACAAGCTTTTTAGCCAACGCTGCTGCAACTTGAAGCTGTACCTCGTATGATAATAATAACAACAATAATCATATTCATACTCATATTCACAATCATATTCATAATAAATCATTTATTTATAAACCACTTTTCATTGTGAAACAATCTCACGGTATGGGTAATATAATGTACATGTGAATGAGGGAGGAAATGTTGGAAATGGAGAAGTTGTTTTTTTGGTGCAAGGTGTGTCTAGTGACACAACAGTAAGCCACTGACAGCTGATGTGGTCCCTTGCTCAGAAAGGATGTTTGAGGCACTGGTGAAAAGCCAGCGAGCGACTATCCAGAAGGACATTGTACGTATGTGAGTGGAGAGAGAGAAGGTTTCAGTATGTGATAAAGAAAAGTGTCCTTTTTGCATTTCCTTTTATATGACCTTTTATGTTTTGCACTTGATGCTTTTAATGTCTCATGTAAAGCACTTTGAATTACCTTGTTGCTGAAATGTGCTACAAATAAACTAGCCTTGCCTTGCCTATAGACGTGTGACAGGTCCATTTAGTGTGTTCAGACATTTGTCCGGTCCTGTCTCTGCTGTGAGTCCGGGACCGGCCCGGGGACGAACGCCCTGCTCAGCACTTCCTCCTGTATTGACAGGTCACTTTATTTCAGACCCATGTTTTGACCGTCCAGAGGATCATATTCGGCTGGACTTCCTATCAACTGATACCATTGACCCATAGGAACCCAGGGCTGAACAGGAAAGGTTCAGTTGTGTGAATCGATAAGGCTGCCATTTTGATGTATTTTTGACAATCAGTGAATTGATTATTTATGATAGGGAGAAGAGTGGAAGGAAGGTTTTGTTCATCCTAATGCTTCGGTCCATGTGAGTAAACTGAGTGGGTCATCAGCGCTGTGCTCTGTACCCCCCCATCCTCAGGGAAATGAACTCTCATACCCCCCCCTCCCCCAACTCACCCCATTAACCATTTATATGCTTAGCATCATTACTTACCCTAATGTGTTCTGTTAATGTGGTTGCTTTATAGCAAATTAGGATTTGTTATAAGACATTTACATCCTTTGGCTTTGATTGATACAGTATTACTGCCATTGTGTTGTCACAGCTAAGTAGTATTATTACAGTGCATTATATACTATTATGAATTGACTTGGCATGCATGTGTTACCCGCACGAGGCGATAGTACGGTGGTAACAATATTAGTGTGCCCGAGCTCTTCAATCCCACTGGAAAATATGAAAGAAAAGACAGAGGATGAAGAGACGGGACCAGCTTCTTTCTTCCCAAATCTGCTCTCGTATTTATTTACACAATTATTCAATACAAATCATCCCTATTCAAAAATGTCCCTAGTGCTAGTGGTTATTGTCCATCAATCTCAATACTAAATTCTCAACATTCATGCTGGTTCTAGGATCCACATTCCATGTAGTCTCAAACAAATAAACATTTAGATGAAAATAATACATTCACACATCGTCTTCACATACTCATACTTCAATACTCTTCACATACTCATACTTCAATACTCTTCACATGCTCAATAAACACAAATACAGTAGTCAAGGCCTACCTATTCTGATATCAATCAATAATACAGTACTTCTCTACTGTAGCTGAGTTACTCACTCAAAATATTCTAAATTGGCTTTTCCAAATTATCAGCACATAACACTGGGAGCTATCAATATAATACACTTTGAACTGTAGTCTCAAAATGAGACTTTCATCACTCAATAAACTCACACACTAATAGTACAAAAGATCGGTCAAGTGTAATCAGGAAAACCACTCTCACTTTCACCAGTTGTTGGGGTGCCGTTTTGTAGCTGGCTAGCTAGCAACGAAAATACAGGACGGCCACGAGGCACAATTCTCTTCAAAATAACACTTCACAACATTCACAACAACATATCACATCCCTCAAATGTATTCTACATTCATATAATAACCTTGGAAGTTGGTTTTAAGTGCTTGTCACGTTTTACTAACCTGGAAAATATTAAAGAAAAGACAGAGGATGAAGAGACGGGACCAGCTTCTTTCTTCCCAAATCTGCTCTAAAGGAAACGCGCGTGCGCCCTCTAGAGGAAACCGGGCACTAAACCATCTGACCTGCTAAACCTAACGTCATTGGCTCCCCTCTCCATACCTTATATCAACTAAATGTCTTACAGTTTATGTAGAATTAAATTATTAGTTTGAATAAAATAATATAAAAATATCAAAAGCGTATAGCTTTCTGAGAGTACTACACACTCCCCCACAAACTAAAGTGGCTCCTGACACTTGACACTAATAATTGAACATTAACTTGTTACCAACCTGGTAATGTAAACTGTGTATATTCTTTAGTGGTTCAGAAACAATGGATGGGGTATGTGGCAGGTGGGTATGAGTAGGGATTGACATATGGGGGTTGGAAGGGTTGGATGTAGTGATATGGGTTAGTCAGGTAAGTCCATGGGGTGTGCTGGGCTCCGACTGCATTCACCATAGGATTTAGATGGTAGGTAGGTTGACCAAGGGAGGGGTATGTGAACACGTGGCGAGGTTGCCTTTCTCTGGTAGACCGTCTCAGGGGGACCTGGTCATCAGAGGGGGATGGTTGGACCTCTTTCTCCTGGTGAGTTACCTGGGGTGTTTCTGGGGTGTCACCGTTCAGTTGAGATGAGTCTAGTTCTTGTCCAGAATCAATGTGATTTTCCTGGTCCTCATCTGTTCCATTTTCCATTTCCTCTCTTTCAGGTTCAACAGTGGTTTCCTCCCTCGTGTAGGTTCTATTCGGTTCAGGTCTGTTTGGTAACTGAGCTGGTCGGTTTGCACTCCTTTGATCTCTCACAGGTATCCGTAGCCAATATCCAGGCATCCCATCCTCTTCTTCAGAGTCACTGGTATCTGGCCTCGGTGTCTGTCCTGTGGTCTCAGTTGATGGGGACCTCCCAGTTCTCTCTTTGGGCTTAGGTTTGTTGGTGGTGGTGACTGTGTTTTCGGGTAGCTCAACAGGTAAGTCGTTCACTTGTAACAGCATGTTTCGGTGCAAGGTGCGAGTAGTGCCTCCTCTCTCTGAAGTTACCTTGTAGACTGAATTGTCTCCTACTTGCTCTCTCACGATATAGATGTTTTTCTCCCAGTAGTTTCTGAGTTTTCCGGGGCCGCCTCTTTCGCTGAGGTTCCGTACCAGGACCCGGTCTCCTTCCTGAAGAGTCACACCTTTGCTCCTTCTGTCGTAGTATTTCTTTCCTTTTGAGCTGGACTGTTGACTGTTCTCATTTGCTATCCGATATGCTTCTGTCATCTTCCCGGCCCATTTCTCTGCATATCCTCTTGGAGTTTCAGCATCTTCATCTGTGATAAGGCCGAAGAGAAGGTCGACAGGCAGGCGTGGATGACGGCCATACAACAAGAAGTAAGGAGAGAAGCCTGTAGATTCATGCTTTGTGCAGTTGTACGCGTGAATCACGTGGTGAAGATGGTCTTTCCAATTCTCCTTCTCCTTCTCACCCAGTGTACGAAGCATTTGCAACAGGGTCCGGTTCAGTCTCTCGGCGGGGTTTCCCTGGGGGTGATAGGGTGAAGTTCTTGAGTGGCCGACGCTGGACAACTGTCTGAGGGTTCGGAACAGTTCGTTTTCAAACTCCCGGCCCTGGTCATGGTGGAGTTTGTCAGGGTATCCGAATCTGGGGATGAAGTCATTGAACAGTCGGTCAGCCGCCGTCTTGCCAGCTTTGTTCCTGGTAGGGTACGCCTGCGCGAATCGAGTGAAGTGGTCGATCACGACCAAGATGTATTCATATCCACCCCGACTGGTTTCTAGATGGAGGAAATCAATGCAGACGAGTTCGAGGGGAGAGTTTGATGTTATGCTGCTCATAGGTGCTCTTTCAGGGGTGGTCGGCTTCTTCTGCTTGATACACGGGCACTTTCTTGTGACATATTCTTCGATATCTTTCTTCATAAAGGGCCAATAGAACCTTTCCCTGGCTAGACTCAGGACTTTCTCAACACCTACGTGGCCCATGTTGTTATGTAGATGGGTGAGTGCCAGCTGTTTGTAGGTGGAGGGCAGGACCAGTTGTCTTCGACCAATCGTCTTCCTGTAGAGCAGGCCATCCTCGATGTGCAATTTGCTCCATTCCCGCAGAAGTCTTTTCGTGCTTGCGTCGACTTCATCTGGTGGTGTGTTGTTTTCTTTTGAAGTGATCACCTTCCCGATTGCAGGGTCTGCCCTTTGTGCTCTGACTAGTTGATCATGGCTGATGGTTTGCAGAGGCTCCACAGGGGGTTGAACTTGTGATGCTAAGTTGAGAGCCGCCACCCAGGCAACATCCTTCTGTTGGGCTCTTCGACTTCCTTCCCAGATCGCACACACTGCATCATCTGACAACTCCTCTGAACACTCCGCCAGGAGGGTGTTGATGTCCAGGGGATAACGGGACAGGGTGTCGGCATCGATGTGAGCTTTTCCAGGCCGATAGATGATGTTGAAATTGAAATCAGCAAGTTGACCCACCCAGCGATGGCCCACCGCGTTGAGTTTGGCTGTACTTAGGATGTACGTCAGGGGATTATTGTCTGTGACGATGGTAAAATGAGGGGCATAAAACAGATAATCCCGGAACTTGTCACATACTGCCCACTTTAACGCTAAGAACTCCAGCTTTCCACTGTGCAGATGGTAGTTCTCCTCCGCCGGTGTTAAGGTGCGTGACCCATAGCCAATCACTCTCATCTTCCCATCCTGTTTCTGATATAGAACTGCTCCCAGGCCTTTTTGAGAAGCGTCAGTGTGGAGTGTGAAGGGGCAATTGAAATCTGGATACGCCAGCACTGGAGGTTTGGTCAGTCTGTCGATCAGTCCTTCCAAAATCTGCTGGTGTTCCTCACGCCATTCTACAGGTGTACGGGATGGCTGCTGGGGACTGTTTGACTTTCCCCGCAGTGGTTTGGGTGGGGGTGTGCTGGTGTTGGTCTTAGTCTTGAGTAGGTCGTACAGGGGTTTTGCTATCCGGGAGAAGTCTTGCACATATGTACGGTAATAGCTCAGGAAACCCAGCAACTGCCTGACCTCACCCACTGTCTGTGGTCTTTTGTTTTTCAGGATCTGCACTGCCTCGATGTCTTTGTGGTCCACCCTCACTCCGTCCGCAGACACCAGCCGGCCAACATAGCGGACCTCTTTGCGGAATAGCTCGCACTTCTCCGGCTTCAGTTTCACGCCGTGGTGTTGTAGGGCTTGTAGGACTCTGCGCAGCACCTGTACATGTTCTTCGAAGGACTTGGAGAAACACAAAACATCATCCAAGTAAGGGATGCAACATTCGTCTCGGAGCGTGTCGAGCATCTCCTCCATGCTCCTCTGGAATGCAGCGGGTGCATTTGACAACCCAAAGGGCATCCTAACCCACTCGTAGAGTCCCCAAGGCGTTGTGAATGCTGTCAGATGTCTGGATCCTTCGGCGATGAAGCCTTGGTGATAGGCCTTCCCCTGGTCCAGGATCGAAAACCAGCTGTAACCTCCCAGTGAGTCGGTGAGATCCTGGATCCGGGGGAGGGGGTGTCGGTCTGGCACTGTCTTGCTATTTAAGAGTCTATAGTCGACACACAGGCGTAATGAACCGTCTTTCTTCCTCACACATATGACCGGGGCGGCGTAAGGCGATCGCGACTTGATGATCCATCCCTTCACCAGCAAATCCTGAATGTATTCTTTGACCTCCTTGTATAATGGTTTGGGGATAGATGCATAGGCTTTTTGTACTGGGGTGTCATCCTTGAGCCTGATCTCCATCTGTAAGGAGGGGATACAGCCAACGTCACCACTGTCACGAGCGAACGCCCCAGACTCTTCCTGCAGGACCTCTCTCACCATCTGTTGTTGTTCTGGACTGAGGTGGCTGATGTCAACAGGCGGTAGCCAGGAATCAGTGGGAGAACCATTGGAGGAGGCGATTTTGTTGACCTCTGCTGTTGTGGTTGTTTTCACTGTGACTCCAATCTGTTGAGGTTCTGCCGCGTCTGTTTCAAGGATCTTGGCGACACATTGGATGGTGCCCAAGGGAGTCCTCTTTGGTAGAATGATCCCATGTTCAGAGTGGTTGGAGATGGGCACTTTGACGTAAGGCCGTCGAGTGTTCTTGACTTCCAGGAGGCCTTCTCCTATGCTCAGCTGGTCTGTAACAGGGTTCTCTTCCGTTGGTTCATACAAGACACGGGGGTCAGAGGTGTCGAAATTCGGGGGTACTCTGCACCACACATGCACTGCTTTCCTAGGCGGGATGACAACATTGTTCCTTCCCACTCTCACTGTGGCTGGACGGCAGTCAGTCTTTTGGGGTACTTGAATGAAGTTGACCATGGCCACCACTTGCTCTTCTTCCATTCCGAAGGCACTTCGTAGGAGACTGATTACTGTGCTCACAGCATCACCGGAGGATTCTCGCCTATGGATGATCTCCTCAAGTACATTAGCTCCGACTATCGGCTGGGACAGAGACAGTCGACTGACTAAGAAGGGGGTTTGTATGGCGAGGTTGGGGTCGTCATTACCTGTGAGGTTGACAGTGAGCTCAACCCATCCATCATAAGGGATAGCATGGCCACCCATACCGACAACTTCTAGGCCTACATTTTCTTCAAGGAGCTCCTGTAACGGCCTCACTGGATAGCTGGGGATATGAGTATTGGCCCATTCTCTGTCTATTATGCTCACCTGTGAGCCGGTGTCAAACAGGACTGTAGTTGGATATCCACCAATCAGACATTTGAGGTAGCTTCTCTTTCCGACTAGGGGAACTTTGCTTCCTGTGACACTCCGGCAGGCAGGCCTGTGTGATGGTTGTTGGTTCGGCTTATGCTGTTGGGGTTGTTGCATGGGGATGGGGTTTAGTGATTGGGACTGAGGGTGTATCCCGGTCTCTGGCTGTCCCTCGGCTGAGACCGGCTCCCGTTTCCCTGAAACTTGGTCCGTTTCAAGCACCCTACTGCCCGATGTCCTGTCTCTCCACATACGAAGCAGTGGTTACACTCCTGTCGGTTCTGTTCAGTGCATTTTGGGCAACGAGATGTTCGTCCTCGCTCTTGACTCTGTGGGGTTTGAGGATATTGGTTGGAAGGTGGCTGAGGAGAGTGGCAGGGCTGTCTCTCTTGTCTCAGTGGGGGTTGGGGATATCGGTTAGGAGGTGGCTGAGAAGTGTGGTAGGGCTGGGGGTGTGGCGACACTTGAGCTGGGGAGGTCTGTTGATACGCCGCCTGGCCGTTTCCCATCTGTTTCTCCAGCAGTGTGGTCATCATACGTGTCAGGGTCTCAACCTGAGTACTGAGCTGTTGGATGGTCATGTTATTACTGTCTGTGGCTCCACCCTTTTGTTTGTCATTGGTTGGCCAGTCACCTGTGTCCACCTTTGCGGCATGTGCGTGTGTTACCTTTGACTGACGAGGGGGCTGGCCGATTCTGCGCTGGTGCTCATTCTCCTCATTAATCATCTTCATTACCTGGCCAACGATTTCCTCATCAGTGAGCTGACCGTCCCAGAGGAGAGGTCTCAGTCTCTGTCGGATATCAGTGTGCTTTGGCCCCAGGCCCTGATAGATACTGTGGAGAAAAACCTCTTGAATGGTCTTAGGATCATAGGAGATGTCAGTATTAACCTGCTTTGACTGGAAAAGGAGTTTCTGTTTGAGGCCAATCATGCGGTACAGGAACTGCTGGGGTGACTCTTGTTCGAGCTGTCTAGCACACATCAACTCCTGAAACATCTCTGTGCTTGCTTTTTCACCAAGGTGAGATCGGAGGAAGCCCTTAAGTTCAGAGACTGTCATTTCGTCTTTATTTACGAGCATGTCCCTAAAGGTTCCTGGTTTGATCACTCTTAACACACCCCGGACCACTTCTGCCTCTCCAAAGCCCTCTCTGACTCCCTCATCCATTTGCTTACTGATGCTGTTATAGCCTATTTCAGAACTCTGGTCCCCGATTTGGCCCCCATGTACTTTAAATTCCCTCCGGGGAAGATAGTGGAGGTCCTTTAGCGGAACCACTCTCTCTGGTATCCTTGGGGTCGGCATTGTGGGCGACAGCGACTCACCTTGCTGGCTGTTTAAAGTGGCTGGCAGGGCCGTAGTGGCTTCACACAGTCTCAGTTGCTCACCCAGCTGTACATACATTCTTCTCAGCTCCTCCACTGACTGTGAAGTTGTGTGGACATGTGGCTGGGAGTGGGGATGTGGTTGTGTGATTGTGTTTTGTTCAGAGTGTGATTGGGTTACATGCTCTGGGCCCACCGTGGATGGACTAGTAGGACTAACATGTACAACATCATCACATGTCCCATTAGGTGACAAATCAACAGAAACAATCACTCTATTCACCACATCATTCAACATCAACAACTGAGCCATACCTTCATCTTCACTTTTGAGCAATTTCTCAGACTGCATGTAGGCAACCACAAAGTCTGTGCAGCCTTCCTCATCGCTTGGGCTCAGCTTGGCTTGGTCTTCACTGTCGGTTGCCAGGTCCCTTGCAACGTTGTAGATGTTAATGTTCGAGATTCTGAACAAGTTCCTTTTAATGTTCCACACCAGCTCTTTGCGTGTCGTAGACATGGTGTGTGTGTGTGTGTAGCTGTAGTCCTTGTAGTGTGTTTGTTAGTCTGATGAACCTGCGGCTCCTGATGACGGATGTACTTTGACCCCCGGATCGGCTGTGCAGCTCCGTAGCGAGGCGAAGACTCTTGACCTAGATTTCCCTCGACGGACGCTCACTGGCTGACTCCTGGTCTGCAGTACGCTTCCCCACCTTGTCACGTGGTTCTGGAATCACTGGACCCGTCGCTCTGATGCTTGTGACGAGGACGGATCCCGGAACGAGCCCCCAAATTTTGTTACCCGCACGAGGCGATAGTACGGTGGTAACAATATTAGTGTGCCCGAGCTCTTCAATCCCACTGGAAAATATTAAAGAAAAGACAGAGGATGAAGAGACGGGACCAGCTTCTTTCTTCCCAAATCTGCTCTCGTATTTATTTACACAATTATTCAATACAAATCATCCCTATTCAAAAATGTCCCTAGTGCTAGTGGTTATTGTCCATCAATCTCAATACTAAATTCTCAACATTCATGCTGGTTCTAGGATCCACATTCCATGTAGTCTCAAACAAATAAACATTTAGATGAAAATAATACATTCACACATCGTCTTCACATACTCATACTTCAATACTCTTCACATACTCATACTTCAATACTCTTCACATGCTCAATAAACACAAATACAGTAGTCAAGGCCTACCTATTCTGATATCAATCAATAATACAGTACTTCTCTACTGTAGCTGAGTTACTCACTCAAAATATTCTAAATTGGCTTTTCCAAATTATCAGCACATAACACTGGGAGCTATCAATATAATACACTTTGAACTGTAGTCTCAAAATGAGACTTTCATCACTCAATAAACTCACACACTAATAGTACAAAAGATCGGTCAAGTGTAATCAGGAAAACCACTCTCACTTTCACCAGTTGTTGGGGTGCCGTTTTGTAGCTGGCTAGCTAGCAACGAAAATACAGGACGGCCACGAGGCACAATTCTCTTCAAAATAACACTTCACAACATTCACAACAACATATCACATCCCTCAAATGTATTCTACATTCATATAATAACCTTGGAAGTTGGTTTTAAGTGCTTGTCACGTTTTACTAACCTGGAAAATATTAAAGAAAAGACAGAGGATGAAGAGACGGGACCAGCTTCTTTCTTCCCAAATCTGCTCTAAAGGAAACGCGCGTGCGCCCTCTAGAGGAAACCGGGCACTAAACCATCTGACCTGCTAAACCTAACGTCATTGGCTCCCCTCTCCATACCTTATATCAACTAAATGTCTTACAGTTTATGTAGAATTAAATTATTAGTTTGAATAAAATAATATAAAAATATCAAAAGCGTATAGCTTTCTGAGAGTACTACACATGCAGTATCCTAAACACTGTCCACCCTCCTCTGGGACCATGGTGCTGGCCCCCTCCTCTGGGACCATGGTGCTGAACCCCTCCTCTGGGACCATGGTGCTGAACCCCTCCTCTGGGACCGTGGTCCTGAACCCTCCTCTGGGACCATGGTGCTGGCCCCCTCCTCTGGGACCATGGTGCTAGCCCCCTCCTCTGGGACCATGGTGCTAGCCCCCTCCTCTGGGACCATGGTGCTGAACCCCTCCTCTGGGACCATGGTGCTGAACCCCTCCTCTGGGACCATGGTGCTGAACCCCTCCTCTAGGACGATGGTGCTAGCCCCCTCCTCTGGGACCATGGTGCTGGCCCTCTCCTCTGGGACCATGGTGCAAGCCCCCTCCTCTGGGACCATGGTGCTAGCCCCCTCCTCTGGGACCGTGGTGCTGGCCCCCTCCTCTGGGACCATGGTGCTGGCCCCCTCCTCTAGGACCATGGTGCTGAACCCCTCTGGGACCATGGTGCTGAACCCCTCCTCTAGGACGATGGTGCTAGCCCCCTCCTCTGGGACCATGGTGCAAGCCCCCTCCTCTGGGACCATGGTGCTAGCCCCCTCCTCGGGGACCATGGTGCTGTACCCCTCCTCTGGGACCATGGTGCTGGCCCCCTCCTCTGGGACCATGAGACCCCCCTCCTCTGGGACCATGGTGCTGGCCCCCTCTCCTCCTCTGGGACCATGGTGCTGGCCCCCTCCTCTGGGACCATGGTGCTGGCCCCCTCCTCTGGGGCCATGGTGCTAGCCCCCTCCTCTGGGACCATGGTGCTGTTGATGTCTGCTTCCTTTCTCTCTCTCTCTCTGCCCACCCCCCTCCCATCAAAACTGTCTGAGTGTGTGTTTGTGTGACTGTGTGTACTGTAAGGGAGGGTGTGTGTGCGTGTACTGTCTGTGTGTGTGTGCCTGTACTGTAGTGTAGTGTGTGTGTGTGTGTGTGTAGTGTGGAGAGAGGGTGTGTGTGTACTCGTGTGTGTGTGTGTGTGTGTGGGGGGGGGTGAGTGAGTGGAGAGTGTGTGTGTGGGTGGGTGTAATGTGTGCGTGCGTGTGTGTGTGCATGTGTGTGTGTGCGTGCGTGTGTCTGTGTGCGTGTGTATGCGTGTGTATGCGTGTGTGTACTTGTGTGTGTGTGTGTGTGTGTGTGTGAGTGTGTGTGTGTGTGTGTGTGAGAGTGTGTGTGTGGAGGGTGAAGGGGTTCCCTGACCCCTTGTTGTCCCAGTCGGTCGGAACATCTGGAGCCCAGATGTGAGAGAGCTCTGTCTGAAAAACAGCTGGTAATCAGGGCCTCCTCCAGACCCTCAACTCTCTCTCTCTCCCTCACCCCATCCCTCTCTCCCTCTCTCTCCCTCTCTCTCTTTCTCTATCCCTCTCTCCCTCTCCCTCCCTCTACCTATCCCTCTCTCCCTCTCTCTCTCTCCATATCCCCCTCTCCCTCTCTCTCCCTCTCTCTCTCTCTCTCTCCATATCCCCCTCTCCCTCCCTCTCTCTCTCTTTCTCTCTCTATCCATCTCTCCCTCTTTCTCTCTCTCCCTCTCTTTCTCTCTTTCCCTCTCTCTATCCCTCTCTTTCTCTCTCTCCCTTACTCTCTCCCTCTCTCTCCCTCTCTCTCCCTATCCCTCTCTTTCTCTCTCCCTCTCTCTCTCTTTCTCTCTCTATCCCTCTCTCCCTCTCTCCCTCTCCCTATCCCTCTCTCTCTCTTTCTCTCTCTCCCTCTCTTTCTCTTTCCCTCTCTCTCTCCCTCTCTTTCTCTCTCTCCCTTACTCTCTATCCCTCTATCTTTATCTCCCTCTCTCTCTCTCTCTCTCTCTCTATCCCTCTCTCTGTCTCTCTCCCCCTCCCTATCCCTTTCTCTCTCTCCCTTACTCTCTCTATCCCTCTGTTTCTCTCTCTTCCTCTCTCTCCCTCTCTCTTTCTTACTCTCTCTATCCCTCTGTTTATCTCTCTCTTCCTCTCTCTCCCTCCCTCTTTCTTACTCTCTCTATCCCTCTATGTTTATCTCTCTCTTCCTCTCTCTCCCTCCCTCTTTCTTCCTCTCTCTATCCCTCTGTCTTTATCTCTCTCTCTCTCTAGTGTTTAATTACACTTGAGGAGGAGGATGCTTATCATGTAATGTGTTGTTCTACTGTTGGCTCGTCTCTCAGGGGTTTTTGACAACTGTTCTCACTCTCTGAGCGAGAGGGGCTGGGCGGTGGGCATCAGGACCGTGGAGCCGGCGGCCCAGAGCGACGCCCGCTTCTTCTTCACGCTCCGCACGGACCGCGCCCCCACGTCCACCACCGTCTACGGGCACCACCGCTACCGGCACGACGCCTGGAGCCACGTGGCGGCCAGCTACGACGGCCGGAGGATGAGGCTGTACGTCGACGGCGCCAAGGTGGGCGAGAGCGGCCTGCAGACCGGCGACCTCTACAGCCCCTTCATGGCCGCCTGCAGGACCCTCCTCCTCGGCGGGGAGCGCTCCGAGGTCGGACACAACTTCCGGGGTCACGTGGGGGGCGTGGCGCTGTGGGGCCGCGCCCGCAGTCACGAGGAGCTCCTGAAGGGTCACTCGCCGAGCGATAAGGAGAGACCCGTCCTGGCTCTCGGGGGAGACTTCTCTGAGGTGAAGCGCCTCTTCCCTTTCTCCTCGTCTGGTACTGGTGCTTCTCGTTGGTGCCGTGCTATCGGGCTAGCCTCGTGAGACCACCCGGATCTGGATGGCTCTCTTTCATTCTCTCTCCGCAGCTCAGTCTGGCCTTCCCCCCATCTACAACGATTATAGTGGGCTTGCCTTGACAGACTCCTTCAGCCAGTCAGCGAAAACAAAACTTTTGCCAAATCCAGTCAGAAGAACTCCACTAGAGCATGCTGTACTCTTGTTCTTTAATTGTTGTTATTGAGTCTATTTTTGCAATACTGCCCTTACGGCTGTGTTTACTCTACTAATGTTAACGTTACCGCTTGTTGCTTCAGGAGAGTGTTTTGCCAGCGGTCTGTATTTCATTTTCATTAACTAGGGGAACCAATCAGGGGCTAGTGGAGTGGCAGAACTGCAGTCAGAACATAGTCCCTGATTGGCCCGGTCAAAACATAATCGGAGAGAAACCATTGGAGCCAGCTGGAAGTCCAGTCTGATCTGCAGAGAGAAACTGAAAGTGAGGGTGATCAGGATGGTTTCCCGAAGCCATGCCCCCTCTGTGAAACGTGCTCGACTAAAACCTGACTTGACTTCCCCCAGGTGGAGCATCAGTGGACCCCTCACAGAGCCGGCCACGCCCCCTCGCTGGTGGTCATCGCGGCGCCGGAGCGGGAGCACGTGTCTCCCTTCGTCCCACCTCCCTGCGGCCTGACCGCCTGCGACAACACCGACATCGCCCACGGCTACAACCGCCACTGGCAGCTGCGCGCCGAGAAGCGCGTCCGCTACCGCGTGGTGAACGTGTGCGACGACGCCGGCGGC
Source organism: Borostomias antarcticus (assembly GCF_949987555.1). NCBI lineage: Eukaryota > Metazoa > Chordata > Actinopteri > Stomiiformes > Stomiidae > Borostomias > Borostomias antarcticus. Next base: position 16,805,400 of record NC_140257.1, read on the forward strand.
CAGCCCACGGTCTCGGAGGCGCAGATCCTCCGGCAGCACGCCGCGCTGGCCACTGCCTTCCGGCCGTACAACATCAGCCTGGAGCTGCGGACGCTCGCCGTGCGGAACTCCACCCTGCGCCGCCGCTTCGTCCTCGGCAACTGCCGCGTCTCCAAGATCGGGAACCGGCAGTGCGACCCGGAGTGCGACCACCCGCGGACGGGCCACGATGGCGGGGACTGCCTGCGCCTGGCCCCGGGACCCTGCTATGCCTGGAAGAGGCAGGACGGCGTCTGCGACGCGGAGTGCAACAGCGTCCACTACGACTACGACGACGGAGACTGCTGCGACCCGGAGGTCACGGACGTCCTGAAGACCTGCTTCGACCCCGAGTCGCCCGAGAGGTAGGGAACCACGGGGTGGACGGGTAGAACCACGGGGTGGACGGGTAGAACCACGGGGTGGACAGGTAGAACCACGGGGTGGACAGGTAGAACCACGGGGTGGACGGGTAGAACCACAGGGTGGACAGGTAGAACCACAGGGTGGACAGGTAGAACCACAGGGTGGACAGCTAGAACCACGGGGTGGACAGGTAGAACCACAGGGTGGACGGGTAGAACCACGGGGTGGACAGGTAGAACCACGGGGTGGACAGGTAGATCCAGGATCCAGAAGGGGAAAGCGGTTCTGCCACTTGCAGCATAGAATCATAAAAGCAGGAAAGAGATTCCAGGCCCGTAGCCAGCCTTGTGGAGGGGGGGGGTCATTTTGTTTCAAAAAGTGGACCTTATCGTTTCGATTTGTTGACGGCGGACAGATTATTTTGATTGTCCAGCGATTTGTTGACAGGGGGGTGTGGACCTTTTGTCTTAAATTCTGGACCTTTGGTCGTGAGGGGGGGTTCGTTCGATCCACCCGATCCCCCCCTGGCTATGGGCCTGCATTCAGTTTGAAATCACTGGATACTATCCTGCTATCCTGCCGACAAGTGTCTTTGAATGTTGTCGTAGCCAGTAATGATATCCATGCCTTGGTATAGTAGCTCCACAGAGGCTATTTAGCTCAGAACTCCATCAGTAATGTCTGGACTTTCCAGAGTGTCTGTCTCCTCAGTGTACTTTTCTTTGGAGTCATATTGAAGAGCATGCAGCGTACATATTGAAATCCCTGAGCGCTTTTGGAGAGCATGTGCATCGGGGATCCAGAGAGAAGCCAAAGTATACACCTATTATAGCTAAACAACAGAACCAGAGGCCTCCTCCCTTCAATTCACTCTGACAGGATGGCCTATTTGGGCTTCGGAACGCATGAAGTCTTGCCACAATGTCTATCTCCCCTAATAGCGCACATGTAGGTAGAAATGTCTTTCGCCTGGCGCACATCAAACAGGAATGTTTGTTGTTTGATCCACTTCGCAGATGTGATAAATCAGGCAGAGCCTAACATCAGCCACATGTTTGGAGCTTTGCGCTAAGCACTGCGAGGCCACGCCGCTGCCAAACAGACATGTCATTTGAATCATCAACATCAATTTTACCTTCTGTCCGTGCTGTAGACTAGGCTCCCTGTTTATTGAGCTGTAATACGTTTCAGGGCCCACTCGAAACATTATTGATAACTTCATGATATATTTAATCCACTGGTGTGTGTGTCCTACACGCAGCTGCGGGTCGATTCCTCTGAAGGCACTGGGAATTGCAGGAATATACCGCGCACTAAATAGCCCTTAGGCTGACCTCTTTTTAGACTTTTATTTTTCATAAGTTAAACTACATGAGGCCATGCAGGGTAGGGCTGAACGATACAATATTTTAGTTATTTTATTTTCATACAATAATATATTTTGCTCTGCGTGATATATGTCACTCTCTAGCAACAATCACTGTGCATACAAGAACCCTTAAACAGTAGGAGTAAATTGTTATCTCTTGTAGATTAGTCTTGGTAAAGGAGAATGTGCAAGTTTTCCTTTTGTATCAAGAAGCAAAAAAGTAGCATGATGTGTACGAAGTGTTTGAGTTAATTGGCCTTACTTGACATTGCACGTCCTAAAAACAATTGTAAAAAAAAAAACGTTATTTTTCCAAAACTGCACATCCTGCGATTTGACTGCTACACATGCGCACATTGGCCCACATTTATGAAAGGAGCGCAGATCCGAGTTCAGATCTGACCGCAGAAATGATGGTACGACAGCGTCCACGTGTGATCTACCAAACATTCGTATGCCACCAATCCCATCGTACAAATGATCAAGCGTTGATATATGTGGCGGATGAAAACAGTCTTCATTTAAATATCACGCCCCTACATGTTCTGGCCTCGCCCCTGTAGTTTACAGCATGGAACGAGAGGTTTCTCCAACTCTAATTTAATAACAACTCTTCACTCTCCATGGAAAGATTCAGGAAAACCATCTTGCATTTTACAATTTTATTTTAAAGGTTCGTTCACACGTGTAAATTTACATAGACAGCGTGCAAGCTGGGCAGGAGGATTCATAATAATATTAATATAAATATAAATATAAATATGTTAATATTAATATTAATATTAATATTAATATTAATATTAATATTAATAATAACAAAACATTATTTTACCTTCCATACAGAAAAAAAGTATCATTGTGACAATAAATTACAAAGTTACAAAATCTCTAATTAGAACTAACACCTGTGGCAATGTAAAATGGTGCACGTCAGGTTAATAATAGCCTACCTCGTAATTTTTGAGTCTGGAGAGAGACTAGACGTGCATAGGTCTTCTAGAGCATGGCATTACCGATATTATGACTGTCAAAGCCCTTATTTAAACATGTGACTGAAGCCTACCCATTGCTTTTCATTTGTTAATTTTGATTGCAAATTATGTCACCAGTGTATTGTTTGATTGGTTTAACATTAATTTTGCTTTCATTTCAGACTGAAGACTTGTAACCCAGATAGCAAGCGGATGTGTAATGATTCTGGGCCATATATGGGCCGGAACTAAGCCTCAAGGGCCAGGTCTGGCCTGTATATGGCCCAGATCCGCTTGCTATCTGGGAAGGCTGCATATAGTCTCAAGGAGGCTCAACGTGAAAGCGAAATTACTCTTACGTACACCAAACAACTGGAAAATATCCATTTATGTGATGGATATATGACACATATAAGATGCATTTACAAAAACTTATATTTTGCCATAGGGTAGGCTACATGTGAAGTGATGAACAGGCCTATATGGCTGCGCTTAGATGCCAGTCAGAATCAGTCTCATGATCCTCTAACGTGCTACGCGGTCTGAGACTTGGAGCGAGATTTGGTCTCAGTCTCCGCTCACGTCCAAATTGATAAATAGAGAACTTTGTGAAATGGCAGTACGCTAAACTTTCTGTCCTACGATCGCTTAGTAAACGAGGGCCACTGAGATGACGCCGCTGAAGCGATGCACTGTGCAGCTCTGCGCCCGGGCGTGTGTTGTTGTTGTTGCTGTTGTTGTTGTTGTTGTTGTTGTTGCTGTTGTTGTTGTTGTTGTAGTAGGACAGGGAGGCCTTATATCCAGACCCTAAACAGGAGCTGAAAAGCTTGGCCTTCAGAAGCAGAGATGTGAACGTGTCATAAATGGCGCTCCTTGGTATATCTGCAGGGTAGGTCTTCCCCAAGGTCGCGACCCCTAGCCGCTTGGAAGAGAGCGTCTGCAAGCCCAGATTCAGATGACATTTTGATGGCATTTGTAAAGCATACAATTTTTATATTTGGGGTCTGGGATTTAGGTATTTTCCTCTCTGAGTTATTGTGCAGGTCCTCCTACAGCCGGGCTCGGGGAAAAGCCTCCCCAGCCAGTAGCTGTCACACACAAAGTTGTTGTTGAAGCAGCCTCAGAGACAGCTGTGAGGAATGGCCAGGCACATGGAGACTCTGGCATCGCAAGAAAGAGAGAGCCGGAAAATAAAATAGGTGGACAGTTTAGCTATTCATGTTAAGATATTCTCCTGCTACGGAGCGGCTCCTGGGCCGAGCGGTGGTTAGAAGCGGTTGTGCAGGAGCTGTGGGCAGGATGAGAGCTTCAGAGAGAAGCACACTCCACACTATGACTTCTAGCGGTCAGGAAGTCCAGGAACCAGCGGCCATCTTTCCTATCTGCTCCCATCTTTTTACTTATTTATTTTTTATTTAACCTTTATTTAACCAGGCAAGCATTTAAGAACAATTCTTTATTTACAAAGGCGGCCTGGCAAAAAGCACAAGCCTCTTGAGGGAAGAGGGTTAGGGGGCTGAAAATAAAACAAGGTTAGATATAAGACAGTTATAAACAGCACACATTGACACATCACAACACATAAAACAACATGCAACACTACAGGGAGCAGTGAGTATCACCAGCACAGACATACAGCAACAGCACATCATCAGCAAACATGCAAGACAGTTAAAGACAGCATACATGGAGCATGCAGCATACAACTAAGCATCACCACCACAAACTCTTCTATCATACAACAGCAGCAAACACATCAGCAAACACGCAGGACAGTTACAACGTCTTTCTGGACGTCCATGGTGCCAAGCGAGAATATTAGTCAAGCAGTTATAATATTTGAAATCCCGGCCCAGGTTAGATTCAGCGAGCGCTCTCCAGGCCTACAGCTACAGGGCACGCCACATACAGTAAACTATAAGCACTACCACGTCAAAATATACAATTCCACACAAGCATCTACGATTTGACTGTCAGGTTAAATCATTTCTTTATTTTTAATGAATATGTTTTATGGAACTCGTTTGACCCGATGCTGGATTTGAGCAGTCTGCTTTACTGGCACCACGCTTGTTTACTCAGTCAAGGCTGAGATTAAGGCAAACTAGTACCCTAGGTCAGTTCTAGAGTGGACGCCGTCCAAGAAACAGTCGGTGGTTCTGCTAATGGCCTCGACCCGTTGGCAGATTACAAAAAGGTATTAAGACCCGGAGCTGTTCTGTGGAACAGGCCAGTATAGGTACGGAAAGGTTCCAGCTACAAAAGCAGAAAAATTATATGTGACACATCCTCAAATTACCTTCACACATCAAAGCAGCTTTGAGGCGCAGTGCACCTCAGCGGGGAGCACGGGAGAGGGGGGCTCATGTGTCCAAACCAATCCCAGAAATTATATATTTTGGTGGTTTTTGATTGCATTTTGAGGAGACATTTGAAAGGAATTAACTCTCTAAGGATGGGATATCCTTCTTCCATTCAGTCTCCAAAAGTAACGCAGGAAATAGATTCTCCTTAACATAACCTGACCCAAGACATCATTCTAAATAGTTTGAGGTCAATGGATATTGACAATATCCGTTACTCTGTATTTAAACCATTACGTTTCCCTACGTTTCCTCCTCTCTCAACTGCATAGTTCTCTTGAGACACTTCTACCACTCCCTGGTCATGTTCCACAGTGGTGAGCCTGACTCCTCTCTCCTCCTCCTCCTCCTCCTCTCTCCTCTCTCCTCCTCCTCACGGGGCTTATATGAGTGGTGACCCTGACTCCTCTCTCCTCTCTCCTCCTCCTCACAGGGCTTATATGAGTGGTGACCCTGACTCCTCTCCTCTCTCCTCCTCCTCACAGGGCTTATATGAGTGGTGATCCTGACTCCTCTCTTCTCCTCCTCCTCCTCCTCCTCCTCCTCCTCCTCCTCCTCCTCCTCCTCTCTCCTCCTCCTCACGGGGCTTATATGAGTGGTGACCCTGACTCCTCTCTCCTCCTCCTCACAGGGCTTATATGAGTGCTGACCCTGACTCCTCTCTCCTCTGTCCTCCTCCTCCTCACAGGGCTTATATGAGTGTGAAGGAGCTGAAGGAGGTGCTCCATCTGAGCAGTGCCGACACCCTCAACGTCTTCTTTGCCAACAACTCTGCTCGTGAGGAGCTGGCAGGAGCAGCGACCTGGCCGTGGGCGAAGGAGGCGCTCCACCATCAGGGTGAGACCCCTCCCACATGTCCCTGTCCTGAGACCCCCTCCCACATGTCCCTGTCCTGTCCCTGAGACCCCCTCCCACATGTCCCTGTCCTGAGACCCCCTCCCACATGTCCCTGTCCTGAGACCCCCTCCCACATGTCCCTGTCCTGAGACCCCCTCCCACATGTCCCTGTCCTGAGACCCCCTCCCACATGTCCCTGTCCTGAGACCCCCTCCCACATGTCCCTGAGACCCCCATCCCACATGTCCCTGTCCTGAGACCCCCTCCCACATGTCCCTGAGACCCCCGTCCCACATGTCCCTGTCCTGAGACCCCCTCCCACATGTCCCTGAGACCCCCCTCCCACATGTCCCTGTCCTGAGACCCCCTCCCACATGTCCCTGTCCTGAGACCCCCTCCCACATGTCCCTGTCCTGAGACCCCCTCCCACATGTCCCTGTCCTGAGACCCCCTCCCACATGTCCCTGTCCTGAGACCCCCTCCCACATGTCCCTGTCCTGAGACCCCCTCCCACATGTCCCTGAGACCCCCCTCCCACATGTCCCTGTCCTGAGACCCCCTCCCACATGTCCCTGTCCTGAGACCCCCTCCCACATGTCCCTGAGACCCCCTCCCACATGTCCCTGTCCTGAGACCCCCGTCCCACATGTCCCTGAGACCCCCCTCCCACATGTCCCTGTCCTGAGACCCCCTCCCACATGTCCCTGAGACCCCCTCCCACATGTCCCTGTCCTGAGACCCCCGTCCCACATGTCCCTGTCCTGAACCTGCACCTCTGCAGGAGTGTAGCGGTCACTACACAAGTGGGTCCACGTATAAAGAGGTGGGTCTACTGTGGGTCCATGGATAAAGAAGTGGGTCTACTGTAGGTCTATAGTTAAATAATTGGGTCTACTGTAGGTCTATAGTTAAAGAAGTGGGTCTACTGTGGGTCCATGGTTAAATAATTGGGTCTACTGTAGGTCTATAGTTAAATAATTGGGTCTACTGTAGGTCTATAGTTAAAGAAGTGAGTCTACTGTGGGTCTATAGTTAAAGAAGTGGGTCTACTGTAGGTCTATGGTTAAATAATTGGGTCTACTGTAGGTCTATGGTTAAATAATTGGGTCTACTGTAGGTCTATAGTTAAAGAAGTGGGTCTACTGTAGGTCTATGGTTAAATAATTGGGTCTACTGTAGGTCTATGGTTAAATAATTGGGTCTACTGTAGGTCTATAGTTAAAGAGGTGGGTCTACTGTAGGTCTATAGTTAAAGAAGTGGGTCTACTGTAGGTCTATAGTTAAAGAAGTGGGTCTACTGTAGGTCTATAGTTAAAGAAGTGGGTCTACTGTAGGTCTATAGTTAAAGAAGTGGGTCTTCTGTAGGTCTATAGTTAAAGAAGTGGGTCTACTGTAGGTCTATAGTTAAAGAAGTGGGTCTTCTGTAGGTCTATAGTTAAAGAAGTGGGTCTACTGTAGGTCTATAGTTAAAGAGGTGGGTCTACTGTAGGTCCATGGGTAAAGTATCAGTTTCTTTTTTTCATATCATCCTCCATCTTTCTCATTCACATTCATTACAATAAGATTTTTTATTACTTTTCCATAAAAGAACAATTGAAAACACCAATAGAAAACAGGGAGAGCACCAGACAAGATGTTCATCCTCTCACTCTGACCCTCGTTAACTGATCATCCTCTCTCCTCACCCTCTGACCCTCGTTAACTGATCATCCTCTCTCCTCACACTCTGACCTCTGACCCTCGTTTACTGATCATCCTCTCTCTTCACACTCTGACCTCTGACCCTCGTTAACTGATCATCCTCTCTCTTCACCCTCTGAGGCAAGGCAAGGCAAGTTTATTTATATAGCACATTTCAGCCACAGGGCAATTCAAGGTGCTTTACATGAGACATTAAAAGCATTAAAACAAAAAGCAAGACATTATAGACATTTAAAACAAAAGGCAGGACAAATTAAAAGCATTAAAACAAAAAGCAAGTCATTATAGACATTTAAACAAAAAGCAGGACAAATAGAATACAGGAATAAAAGTTACAGTGCAGTATACTGATAAACATAGCTCCTCTTAGAAAGCAGTGGCAAAAAGAAAAGTCTTCAGGCTTGTTTTAAAAGAACCAAGAGTTGCAGCAGACCTGCAGTTTTCTGGAAGTTTGTTCCAGATATGTGGAGCATAAAAACTGAATGCTGCTTCTCCATGTTTTGTTTTAACTCTGGGGACAGAAAGCAGACCTGTGCCAGACGATCTGAGGGGTCTGGATGGTTCATAGCATATGAGCAGATCAGAAATATATTTTGGCCCTAGACCATTCAGTGCTTTATAAACCAACAGCAGTATTTTAAAGTCAATTCTTTGACAGACAGGAAGCCAGTGTAAAGACCTTAGTACTGGTGTGATATGCTCCACTTTCTTAGTCTTAGTGAGGACTCGAGCAGCAGCATTCTGAATCAGCTGCAGCTGTCTGATCGATTTTTTAGAGAGACCTGTATACATGCCGTTACAGTAGTCAAGTCTACTGAAGATAAACGCATGGACAAGTTTTTCCAAATCCTTCTGGGACATAAATCCTTTGATCCTTGATATATTCTTCAGGTGATAGTAGGCTGACTTTGTAATTGACTTAATGTGGCTGTTGAAATTCAGGTCTGAGTCCATGACTACACCAAGATTTCTGGCTTCGTTTGTGGTTTTTAGCATTACTGATTGAAGTTGAGCACTGACTTTTAATCGTTCTTCTTTGGCTCCAAAGACAATTACTTCAGTTTTATTTTTGTTTAGTTGGAGAAAGTTCTGGCACATCCAATCATTGATTTGTTGAATGCACTTACTCAGCGTTTGTTTGGGATTATAGTCTCCTGGTGATATAGTGATATAAATTTGTGTGTCATCTGCATAGCTATGGTAACATATTTTGTTGTTATCCATAATTTGAGTTAGTGGGAGCATGTAAATGTTGAACAGAAGAGGCCCCAGGATGGAGCCTTGGGGAACTCCACAGGTCATTTTTGTCAGCTCAGATTTGTAATTGCCTATAGACACAACGGCCCTAGACCCTCGTTAACTGAGCCAGCGCACGGCAGGACGGACGTTTCCACGCCAGGTTCGGCATTTATCAATCTGGACGTGAGCGGAGGCTGTGACCCAATCTCATGTCAAGTCTCCGCTCGTGTAGCACGTTTGAGAATCATGAGACTGATTCTGACTGGCATCTAAGCACTGACGCATATTCATCACTGTAAAATATGCCTAGCCTCTGGCAAAATATTCTCTTTTGTAAAGGCCTCTTCTATGTGTCATATATATAAATATATAAATAATAATAAATCAAATCAAATCAAATAAATAAAAATAAAATAACAATATACCCCTAACATAAATGGGTATTTTCCGTTTGCTGTTAGCAGCGTTAACAGGCTTTTGGTGTAAGAGTAATTTCTCTTTCATTTTTGAGCCTATATTATGCAATCTTACAAGTTTTAAACTGAAAGCAAAATTAATCTTACACCAATCGTCCAATGTACTGGTGACATAATTACTAGCAATCAAAATTAACAAAGGAAAAGCGAAGGGTAGACTTCAGTCACGTATTTACAGTGTTGACAGGCATCATGTGGGTAATGCCATGCTCTCTGGAACACCGGTGAGAGGAGAGGGCGAGCGAGCTAGAGACCTGCAGTATGCTGAGGGGAGAGGAGAAGGCGAGCGAGCTAGAGACCTGCAGTATGCTGAGGTGAGAGGAGTGGGCGAGCGAGCTAGAGACCTGCAGTATGCTCATCCTGTCTCACCATTCAGCTGAGGTGAGAGGAGCGGGCGAGCGAGCTAGAGACCTGCAGTATGCTCACCCTGTCTCACCATTCAGCTGAGGTGAGAGGAGAGGGCGAGCGAGCTAGGCTATTAACCTGACCTACCACTTCCTATAGGCCTGGTTGAAATAGGATATTTAAAATTCACACAGGTGTTAGCTCTAATTTGAGATTTTGCTTCTTGGTAATTTATTGTCACAATGATAGATTTTTCTGCATGGAAGGTAAAATAATGTTTTATTATTATTATTATTATTATTATTATTATTTTTATTATTACCTCCGCCCCAGGGACAGTGCAGGGTGAGAGGTTATGTTTTCGGTGGCTTGCGTGCGCGTGTGTGTGTGTGTGTGTGTGTGTGCGTTTGTTAGCAGGATTACGCAGAAACTACTGGACCGATTTTCCTGAAACTCGGTGGAAGGGTGTACTATGTTCCAACTTAGAACCCATTACATTTTGGAGTGGATCCGAATCACAGGTCGGGTCCACGGGTCGCCCAAACACAGCCGGACTGCCCATTCACTTCCATTCATTTTTTGGACTATGATAACTCAAAAACTACCAAACGGATTTTTGTGAAACTCGGTGTGAACTACCCCTTAAAATAAAATGAGAGATGGTTTTCTGGGATCTTTCCATGGAGATCGAAGAGTTGCTATTGGACGAGATTCTGTGAAATGTCTAGTCTTGCCGTACTTTGCATCTCCATGCCGTAAACTCCAGGGGCGAGGCCAGAATATGTAGGGGTGTGATCTTTAAATAATGATTGTTTTCATCTGCACCACCCAATCATTCATACGATGGGATTGGCGGCGTCCGGATGTTTGATTGATCACACGTGAACACTGTTGCACCGTTATTTCTTCACTCGGATCTGCGCCCAGATCTGCGCGCCTTTGATAAATGAGGGATACTCTCTTCATTGTCTGTCCAACTCTCTCTCTCTCTCTCTCACCCCCTCTATCTTCCCTTCTCTCCCTCTCTCTCTCCCTCTCTCCCCTCTCTCACTCCCTCTCTCCCCTATCTCTCTCTCCCCTCTCCTTCTCTCTCTCTTTCCCTCTCTCTCTCTTTCCCTCTCTCCCCTATCTCCCCCCCCCCCTCTGTTCCGTCAGTTTAAACTGTAACCAGATTAATGAGGCTCTCTTGGGTAGAAAGGAAAACTCTTGAGCATGCATGGATATACCTCCCGATCATTAAGCCTTTTCACAGCGAAGACAACCCAACAACAACCCAACAACAACCCAATAACAACCCAACAACAACCCAACAACAACCCAACAACAACCCAAGAACAACCCAACAACAACCCAACAACAACCCAACAACAACCCAAGAACAACCCAAGAACAACCCAACAACAACCAAACAACAACCCAACAACAACCAAACACAACCAAGGCAGCCTAGCGCCCCGTTCCCCTCTCCAGATGCGTGCCAGTGTGTTTGCACCATGTTTGAGGACTCATTAAAAATGTTTGCTGCCCGAAATCCCAGCGCTTAACGCATAAATCCTCATTTTACCTGACGCGCTCCGGGTTTTCCTCATTTGCTTGGACTAACGGCGTGTTTGCGTAGCGCCACGGCCAGGATCACACCTCCAGAGCTGGGTCCAGGGTCCAGTGAGCAGGGTGCGCTGTTTGCAGTCAACCTAAGTGTAAATTATGCTCTATTCTTTTGTGTGCTCGTATCCGCTGGGTGGCTTTAAATCACGGGGAAAGTGCTTTGGCCGGAGGGGGAGAAAGACTTGAAGGTATTATTCTGGGTTCAATCAGGGTTTGTTGTGTGTGCTCCCTCCGGTTCTGCCTTCACCTCCTGGCACATTCATTACGGACCCCAGGGATGGAGCGCATTCCAGCACAGACGGGCTTTCTTCCTCCCCGGGCCCCGGCTACGTCAACAAGGGTCTGCTGCAAGGCCTGCTCTGACCAGCCGGAGGCCCGTAGGTCTCTCTGCTCTGTCCTGTAGGTCTGTCTGCTCTGTCCTGTAGGTGTCTCCGATCTGTCCTGTAGGTCTCTCTGCTCTGTCCTGTAGGTCTCTCTGATCTGATCTCTGATCTGTCCTGTAGGTCTCTCTGCTCTGTCCTGTAGGTCTCACTGATCTGATCTCTGATCTGTCCTGTAGGTCTCTCTGCTCTGTCCTGTAGGTCTCTCTGCTCTGTCCTGTAGGTGTCTCTGATCTGTCCTGTAGGTCTCTCTGATCTGTCCTGTAGGTCTTTCTGCTCTGTCCTGTAGGTCTGTCTGATCTGTCCTGTAGGTCTCTCTGCTCTGTCCTGTAGGTCTGTCTGCTCTGTCCTGTAGGTCTCTCTGCTCTGTCCTGTAGGTCTGTCTGCTCTGTCCTGTAGGTCTCTCTGCTCTGTCCTGTAGGTCTGTCTGATCTGTCCTGTAGGTCTCTCTGATCTGCCCTGTAGGTCTCTCTGCTCTGTCCTGTAGGTCTGTCTGATCTGTCCTGTAGGTCTCTCTGCTCTGTCCTGTAGGTCTCTCTCCTCTGTCCTGTAGGTCTCTCTCCTCTGTCCTGTAGGTCTCTCTGATCTGTCCTGTAGGTCTCTCTGATCTGTCCTGTAGGTCTGTCTGCTCTGTCCTGTAGGTCTGTCTGCTCTGTCCTGTAGGTCTCTCTGCTCTGTCCTGTAGGTCTCTCTGATCTGTCCTGTAGGTCTCTCTGATCTGTCCTGTAGGTCTCTCTGATCTGTCCTGTAGGTCTCTCTGATCTGTCCTGTAGGTCTCTCTGCTCTGTCCTGTAGGTCTGTCTGATCTGTCCTGTAGGTCTGTCTGCTCTGTCCTGTAGGTCTCTCTGCTCTGTCCTGTAGGTCTGTCTGATCTGTCCTGTAGGTCTGTCTGCTCTGTCCTGTAGGTCTCTGATCTGTCCTGTAGGTCTCTCTGATCTGTCCTGTAGGTCTCTCTGATCTGTCCTGTAGGTCTCTCTGATATGTCCTGTAGGTCTCTCTGATCTGTCCTGTAGGTCTCTGCTCTGTCCTGTGGGTCTCTCTGATCTGTCCTGTAGGTCTCTCTGCTCTGTCCTGTGGGTCTCTCTGATCTGTCCTGTGGGTCTCTCTGATCTGTCCTGTAGGTCTCTCTGCTCTGTCCTGTAGGTGTCTCTGATCTGTCCTGTAGGTCTCTCTGCTCTGTCCTGTAGGTCTCTCTGCTCTGTCCTGTAGGTCTCTCTGATCTGTCCTGTAGGTCTCTCTGCTCTGTCCTGTAGGTCTCTCTGATCTGTCCTGTAGGTCTCTCTGATCTGTCCTGTAGGTCTCTCTGCTCTGTCCTGTAGGTCTCTCTGCTCTGTCCTGTAGGTCTCTCTGCCTTGCTCGGTCCTGTAGGTCTCTCTGCTCTGTCCTGTAGGTCTCTCTGATCTGTCCTGTGGGTCTCTCTGATCTGTCCTGTAGGTCTCTCTGATCTGTCCTGTAGGTCTCTCTGCCTTGCTCGGTCCTGTAGGTCTCTCTGCGTTGCTACAGCGAGAATGCAGTGCTTCTGCAGCATCAGCTGATTCATACGGCTCGTTCTCCAGCGCAGCGTTGTTAGCTGGTGGTCTGGTGTGATGGTCTGACTGACCTGCAGTCTGCAGCTTGGTCTTGAAAAGAGACTAATGCTGATTCAAGGTTGTATTCTCCATCTGTCATTGTTTACAGGCGCTGCTGTAAATGGGCCATTATGCAATTGACAAATTGAGCCATGTTCCTAATTTGTAAATTACTAGAATTTGTCTCTATTTCCCCAGTTTCTACTGCCCCAAAATGAGTGCGCGCGGTAGTATGGTGTCAGTGTGGTTGCCCCCCTAGGTTGAGCTCTGAAGGTTTGCCTATTTTTTTAAGTGATTATAAATGTTTAATCGTTTAGGCTTTTTCTAGCATTAGTATGTTATAAACCTAATGCCACCACGCTATGTTGAAGGGTTGTCCAACAACATGCTTGAATACTTGAAGACTTATTTAACCTAAATGGTCACAGGGGTATCTAGTGTATGTGGAGCTGCTGTAGAGCAGGCCTGGACACACACACACACACACACACACACACACACACACACACGGCTGCTGCTTCTGACAGTGGCGTTTGTGGTTAAACCCCCTGTCTGTAGACACAAACACAGCTGCTGAGGACTGACGTTCAAGCCTCCTGTTCTCTCTCCCCTCCCCCCTCTCTCCCCCCTCCCCCCTCTCCCTCCCCCTCACCCCTCTCTCTCCCCTCACCCCTCTCTCTCTCCTCACCCCTCTCCCCTCCCCCTCACCCCTCTCTCTCTCCTCCCCCCTCTCCCTCCCCTCACCCCTCTCTCTCCCCTCACCCCTCTCTCTCTCCTCACCCCTCTCCCCTCCCCCTCACCCCTCTCTCTCTCCTCCCCACTCTCTCTCCCCTCCCCCCTCTCTCCCCCCTCACACCTCTCTCCCCCCTCCCCACTCTCTCTCCCCTCACCCCTCTCTCCCCCCTCCCCACTCTCTCTCCCCTCTCTCCCCCCTCCCCACTCTCTCTCCCCTCCCCCCTCTCTCTCCCCTCCCCCCTCTCTCTCCCCTCCCCCTCCCCCCTCTCTCCCCCCTCCCCTCTCTCTCCCCTCCCCCCTCTCTCCCCCTCCCCCCTCTCTCTCCCCTAACTCCTCTCCCCTCCCCCTCACCCCTCACCCCTCTCTCTCCCCTCCCCCCTCTCCCTCCCCTCACCCCTCTCTCTCCCCTAACACCTCTCTCCCCCCTCCCCCCTCTCTCTCCCCTCACCCCTCTCCCCCCCTCACCCCTCTCCCCCCTCTCTCTCCCCTCACCCCTCTCTCTCCCCTCCCCCCTCTCTCTCCCTTCCCCCCTCTCTCTCCCTCACCCCTCTCTCTCCCCTCACCCCTCTCCCCTCCCCCTCACCCCTCTCTCTCTCCTCCCCCCTCTCTCTCCCCTCACCCCTCTCTCTCCCCTCTCTCCCCCTCCCAGGAGGGATGGTCCTCAACCCCGCCTACTTCGGCACGGTGGGCCACAACAACACCATGATCCACGAGATGGGCCACATCTTCGGACTGTACCACGTCTTCAAGGGGGTGAGCGAACGCGAGTCCTGCGACGACCCGTGCCGGGAGACCACGCCCTCCATGGAGACGGGGGATCTGTGCGAGGACACGGCCCCCACGCCCAAGTCCAAGGCCTGCCGCGACCCGGGGTCCGTCAACGACACGTGTGGGGTCGCTTTCTACCATGACACACCCTTCAGCAACTACATGAGCTACACAGGTGAGCTAGCTGGAGCAGGGGCTCTATGTACAGCTAGTGGAAGTAATAGAATTGCATTCCAATGCTAAGATTTTGGCTTCTAGTAGGTTTGTTTTGTTTGCAGACGATAACTGCACCAACCATTTCACGCCGAACCAAGTGTCCAGGATGCACTGCTATATAGACCTGGTCTACCAGAACTGGCTGACCGATCGCAGGCCCACGCCCATCCCCCTCCCTCCCATGGTGATTGGACAGAGCTCGGACTCCGTCTCCATTCATTGGCTGCCACCTGTGAGGGGGCCACTTCACCAAAGGTGGGAAAAGTTCTGTTGCTAACATAGACCGTTCTAACATAGAGGGTTCTAACATTGAGGGTTCTAACACAGAGGGTTCCAATAAAGAGAGTTCTAACATAGAGGGTTCTAACATAGAGGGTTCTAACATAGAGGGTTCTAACACAGAGGATTCTAACAAAGAGAGTTCTAACAGGATTCTAACGTAGAGGATTCTAGCATTAAGGGTTCTAACATAGAGGGTTCTAAGATAGAGGATTCTAACCTAGAGAGTTCTAATATAGAGGATACTAACAGAGAGCTCTAACATACAGTAGAGGTTTCTAACATAGAACGTTCTAACAGAGTTCTCCTAATGTTAACGATAAATACATGCTAATTCTATTTGAATCCAAGCAAAGACTACGGTTAGCGTTAGCACCTCTTTATAAGGCTGAAGATAACACATGTTTCTGCTGTGTTATGCTGAAGGTCCTCTTCAGATCTGGGGCGAAAACATCACATTTGTTCCACCAGAGGTTGGTTCCAGTACAAGGGAACCACCAGAACAGTCCCAGCAGTCCTAACCTTGTCCTAACCCTGAGGTCAATCCTGTCAGTTCTCCCCAGGTGGAGCGAGTGAATTGTGGGGACTGTGAAGGTGACGGCGTGTTCCACCAGTACGCCTCTGAAGCCACCTCCCCCCGCGTCTGCGACGCGTCCGGCTACTGGACCCCTGAGGAGGCCGTCGGTAAGCGCATTCAGCTGATACTGGATCTGTCTCTAGGGGCTCCGGATAGATACAGGCACAGCCACATCCACACACAGCACACTTCCTTCACTCATCCATCTTATCTGGTAGTTACCTTACACACTTGGATGGGGAAAGTTGATTATCTTAAGCTACGGTCACATTTCACATTGAATGGTACAGATTGCACGGCTTTCTGAAATACTCGGTTCTGAATGGACAATCGCACATTCTACCGGTTAATTATTTCTTGATAATTCACAGGCTTGGAGCAATAATCACCGTTGCCAAAGGCAACACATTATATGTCTATGGGCGACAGTTGGAGGTCGTCTGAAAGCTGCTGAACATTCTAAACATGACAGTTGGCTTCTGGAAAACGTCAATATTGCCCAGGAAGACTGAACCAAGCGTTGCTAGTGTGATAAACATGAATTTATAATGAGCAAAACTAAATATATTTTAATCAATATTTTGTCTCTGTGTATTAATGTTGTTGGTAAGTAGCCTCGAAAAATAAGAGCCTTTCAGCGCGTTACGAAACCGTTTCCGAACACAGTCGGGCTCTTATTTTTCAATCATCACCGGCTGGCCATATGTTATCCCTTACATACATCACACATCCCAACATAGACCAAAACATTTCATTTCTGCTTCTCAATTTGGAGGATCCCCTGTTTTCTTGTTAGAAAGGTGCATGCAAGGATAAAACCTCCTGGAAGAAAAATGAGAAAATCATTAAATCATAATTGCCAGGATAAAGAACTCTTGTTTTGGCCATAGAGAGAACAGGGTTCTTGGCAGAACCTCAACTTTGGGTAATGTTGGGCGCTGGCCAGCACTCAACTGTCATAAAAAAAAGATGCGTATCCTGTAGTGCTTTGAAACGTTAAGCTTCACAAACACATGTTACTTATTATTCCAATCAAGATTCTTGCAGTTTTGGAGAAGCCCGCAGTCTCTGACATGATGCGGAAAAAAAAGAGAGAAGGTTTTGGAAGGGGAAATTCTACCCAAATATGAGGAAATCCTCTGTAGGAATGTATGCTTTGAAGACGGAGAGCCGGAGAGAGAGAGAGAGAGGGGGGGGGGGGGGCTGTGGCTGCGGGGCTATAATGATGATCAAGACTATTACAGCGTTAGCCAGCGGAGAGGAATCCACTGTCTCAGGGAGCCGTCCAGTCTGAGGGCCGGTCAGCGCCATGTTGTGATTCATGACGGGGGTGATGGATGTGGGAGTCCTGTTACCTGCTCCATGTGTAAACCAGGTGTTGGTGGACTGTGTTTATAGCAGGGAGACACGGTACGGCCGATTAAGAGGAACCTCACTGAACACCGCTGGGGTTAGCGCTGAGGCCTAGGAGAAGCCAGGTGAAGCTTCTAAGGTCATCAATTTAATGTCCTATTAGATGTCGTTAGCTATTTTGTGTCATTGTCGTTACCTATTTAAATGCATACTATCCAAATTACCTATTTGATTTGATTTGATCTTTATTTATCTGGAACAATCAAAACATAAAAACACAATAAAAAAATAAACTGAAAGTTTCTATATACAAGGATATCGCCTAGTCTCTATAAAATACAAAATGATAAGTTCGAGAAGGGGCAGAAGGAGGCAAAAGCTTATCTTGTCCTAACCCCTCCTTACAATTTAAATCAATTAACAACTTGTGTGTGTGTGCGCGCCCACAAACCTAGAAATAAATAGTAAAAATAAATCAACACTAATTACAAAAATAAATCACATTCTAAACAAAATCAACTTACGAGTCCCGCGTACATGTCCATAAACGATTGTTTGTAACTGCGTTTAAATGTATCAACATTATTGCTCATTTTTGTTTCCACATCAAGACCATTCCAGAGGGTTACTCACAAGCTAAGACACATCTGCTTTTAAGAGTAGTACGGACACTAGGATGTTCTAGATTAAGTTCCCCTCCACCTTGTCTACCCATGAACAGGTTTGGGATATTGGTTCCCCTCCACCTTGTCTACCCATGAACAGGTTAACTTCCCCTCCACCTTGTCTACCCATGAACAGGTTTTGGATATTGCTTGGTAATCTATTATTACAGGCCTTAAACATAATTTGAGCAGTTTTAAATTTCACCAAGTCCATGAATTTCAAGGTACGAGACTTTACAAACAGATGCTTGGTGTGCTCTCCATACCCAGCCTGCTGTACTATCCTTATTGCTCTTTTGTAAGGTACTTTTATAGGTATTCCCCCAGACTTCAACACAATATAACAGATACGGAACAATAAGTGCACAATACAGAGTGTGTAATGTAATCTGATTCAGGATGTTTCTGGTTTTACACAATATTCCAATGCTTCTAGCGATCTTGGAGCACCGATATTTTATGTGAGCTTTCCAGCAGAGCTTGTGATCTATTAAGACTATTAAGACGGATGAAGCATACATTCATGGGATATATAGATGTCATGAAATTATACATTTTCTCAGAACCTACACAAGCACACAAACCTACTCGTGTCTAGAAAACAGTGACTTGTCTTGAAAACAAAGAGAAAGTGCATGAAGAAGAGAGTCACATGATAAAGCATTTCGTTTTTTAGTCACTATAATTTTACAACCATTTTTTTTCCACGGAAAGCTATCTTCCCCTGGATCTCCTCGCTCTCCCCTCCCCGCTGCAACCCGAGCACGGACCCCCAGACCGGGGCGACTGTTGCCCTCAGACAGAGGAGAGATGGGTGGGCGGGGGGGGGGGGGGGGGGGGGGCGGGCAGCCATGACAGAGTTAAGCTGCTGAAAGCAGGAAGGATGATCCGCTAAGATCTGGGCGGTGTGGAGAGCGTTCCTCTGGGGGCCGTTGGCCACCATCTGATACAACCATCACTGTGCAGAACCGTCTCTTCTCCGCTCACCGACCCGGTTGGGTTTTATGGGTTGACTTGGCGTGCTGGCGTTTACGCTGCAAAAATCCCCACATGTGAGGAACCGTGTTGGGTGAAAATATCAGAAAGACTTTCAGCCCAGCGCAACCTTGAGGTGTGTGTGTGTGTGTGTGTGTGTGTGTGTGTGTGTGTGTGTGTGCAGGGCTGGCTCTGGACCTTTGGAGGCCCTGGGAAAAATGTTCTGTGGAGGCCCTGTTTTGAAATCAACCCTACCCCCCATCAAGCAATAAAGACTGAGGCGCAATCATTCCATCGTTATGTAACGTTAGGCCGTCACTTCAGGCTGTCATCAGCAGCAGTGACGCACTTG
Source organism: Borostomias antarcticus (assembly GCF_949987555.1). NCBI lineage: Eukaryota > Metazoa > Chordata > Actinopteri > Stomiiformes > Stomiidae > Borostomias > Borostomias antarcticus. The sequence goes on from NC_140257.1 coordinate 16,824,558, forward strand.
GGGCCTCAGCCAATCAAATCGGGGGGGCGGGCTCCCGGAAAGCAGGGTTGTGTGATCACTGACACGTACTTTATTCAATGAGAACGTACTTTATTTAATGAGAACGTACTTTATTCAATGAGAACGTACTTTATTCAGTGAGAATGTACTTTATTAAATGAAAACGTACTTTATTCAATGAGAACATACTTTATTCAATGAGAACGTACTTTATTCAACGAGAACATACTTTATTCAATTAAAACATACTTTATTCAATGACAACGTACTTTATTCATTGAGAACATACTTTATTCAATGAGAACGTACTTTATTCAACAAGAACGTACTTTATTCAATGAGAACATACTTTATTCAATGAGAACGTACTTTATTCAATGAGAACGTACTTTATTCAATGAGAACGTACTTTATTCAATGAGAATGTACTTTATTCAATGAGAACATACTTTATTCAATGAGAACGTACTTTATTCAATGAGAACGTACTTTATTCAATGAGAACATACTTTATTCAACGAGAATGTACTTTATTCAACGAGAACATACTTTATTCAATGAGAACATACTTTATTCAATGAGAACGTACTTTATTCAACGAGAATGTACTTTATTCAACGAGAACATACTTTATTCAACGAGAACATACTTTATTTAATGTACTTTATTTAATGAGAACGTACTTTATTCAATGAGAACGTACTTTATTCAACGAGAACATACTTTATTTAATGTACTTTATTTAATGAGAACGTACTTTATTCAATGAGAACGTACTTTATTCAATGAGAACGTACTTTATTCAACGAGAAGATACTTTATTTAATGTACTTTATTTAATGAGAACGTACTTTATTCAATGAGAACGTACTTTATTCAATGAGAACGTACTTTATTCAATGAGAACGTACTTTATTCAACGAGAACGTTAACACTTTTATGGTTTAGAACTGAGGCTGGAGGCCCTGGGCATTTGCCTTCTCCAGCCCTGTGTGTGCGTGTGTGTATCTGTGTGTGTGTGTGTGTGTGTGTGTGTGTGTGTGTGTGTATGTATGTGCAGTGGCGATTCTAGTGATTTATACTTAGAGTGGCAAAGGGGTGGCAAGCAGATATTTTAGGGTGGCCAAAATGTAAGTGGCCAATTTATCATGTCCTACATTTAATAAATATTGATCTGTCTGATCAGCAGACATGATCTGAACATGGTCTCATTAATCATGTTCATCACAGGGAAAATGAGGCTCTTTGTCAAAAAATCTGAACTACCCCTTTAACCTCCTGAGACCCAAGCATTTTTTGGCATGCATTTACAGTATTTCCCAGTTATTTGGGATTTGTAGGACCGGCTAAATATAAAAATTAAGCCTCATCTTTGAACAATACAGTAAGTATTCTGTTCTATAGATTCTTCCGTCAGACAGTCTGACAGAAGAAACTGTAGACTAGATTATCGCAGTGCAGACAGCATGAACCTTTTCAGCAGAATACAATAAGTCGTTTTCACAAATAAATGATGCTATGCTGTGCAGCAAATCTCTTTACAAACGTATCCATATACAGTTTGGACTCACTGCTGAGAACAGCTATACTTGTTCATCTGTTCTCTGACATGACTAACAACGTTAGTGCTAGGATAACGTTAGCTGCATGTTAGCTAGTGCTAGCAAGCAAATTGCAAAGCGTATTAAGTTCTTCGCTTCACGTTAAATTGATGGAAAACAAAGCATATCCATTAGGCAATGAGTTAATGTGAGCCACACATAACATTATGATACCTGAATAAACTCCAATATTGTTGTCTCCTTACGAACGAAACGTCTGATGAGAGAGACACTTGTGCAGGCTAGCAACTTGCATGGCAGCTGCCGCCATTGGTGTGTGAATGTGTGTGTGTGAATGGGTGAATGAGAGGCCATTGGTGTGTGAATGTGTGTGTGTGAATGGGTGAATGAGAGGTGTTCATTGTAAAGAGCTTTGGATAAAAGCGCTATATAAGTGCAGTCCATTTACCATGTGTGTGTGTGTGTGCATGTGTGTGTGCGTGCGTATGTGTGTGCGCATGTGTGTGTGCGTGCGCATGTGTGTGCGCATGTGTGTGTGCGTGCATGCGTGCGCGTGCGTGTGTCCAGGCCCTCCGGATGTAGACCAGCCATGTGAGCCCAGTCTGCAGGCGTGGAGCCCCGAGCTCAGCCTGTACGACGCCAACGTGTCGTCCCCGTGTCCCGAGGCGGAGGGCTGCGTCCTCACCCTGCGCTTCCTCCACCCCGTCGTCCCACGCCGCCTCACCGTCTGGGTCACCTACATCTCCACCGGTAGGACCGCCTCAAACCTCACGCTGTCCCCATAGTTATTCCACTCCATTCCATAGAGCCAGTCTACAGTCAGTCTACATTCAGTCTACATAGTCAGTCTACATAGTCAGTCTACATAGGCAGTCTACATAGTCAGTCTACATAGTCAGTCTACATAGACAGTCTACATAGTCAGTCTACATACATAGTCAGTCTACGGTCAGTCTACATTCAGCCCACAGATCCAGTCTACAGTCAGTCTACAGTCAGTCTACAGTCAGTCTACATGCAGCCCACAGATCCAGTCTACAGAGTCAGTCTACAGTCAGTCTACATTCAGCCCATATAGGTAGGACCGCCTCAAACCTCACGCTCCCATTGGAACTCTTCGGATGGCGTTTTGGGGCGTCCGTGCACAAACATACCTGAGATCATCGAGTTAGCGCTAGTTTTAATCTGGTCTCCCCGGACTTTGAAACGGAGGTTTGCACTGGTTCTACATGTTTGAATGCTTCTTTGTTCCATTGACTGTACGATCTCCAGCACGTTTGTCAGGTATGGGGTAGATCTCCCACAGAGTCAGTCTGCAGAGTCAGTCTACAGATTTAGTCCACATAGTCAGTCTACAGAATCAGTCAACAGAGTATATCTACGGTTAGTCTAGCCAGTCTACAGAGTCAGTCCACAGAGTAAGTCTACAGTCAGTCTACACTCTACAGAGTCAGTCTACAGAGTCGAGTCTAGTCAGTCTACAGAGTCAATCTACAGAGTCAGTCTACAAAGTCAGTCCAGTGTAAGTCTACATACTCAGCCTATATACTCAGTCTTCAGAGTCGGTCTACAGAGTCAGTCCCCATAGTTATTCCACAGAGTCAGTCCATAGAGCAAGTCTACAGTCAGTCTACATTCAGCCCACAGAGTCAGTCTACAGAGTCAGTCTACAGTCAGTCTACATTCAGCCCACATAGTCAGTCTACAGAGTCAGTCTAGTCAGTCTACAGATTCAGTCTAGTCAGTCTAGTCAGTCTACAGAGTCAGTCTACAGATTCAGTCTACAGAGTCAGTCTAGTCAGTCTGGTCGGTTTTCAGAGTCAGTCCACAGAGTCAGTACAGAGTCAGTCTACAGAGTCAGTCCACAGAGTCAGTACAGAGTCAGTCTACAGAGTCACCTGATCTGCCTCCATGTTCCCCACAGAGAAGCAGGCCATCGCCAACCTGGTGCTGCTCACGGACGCGGGCGAGCCTCTCCACCTGGGCCCGCAAGACGTGTTCTGCGACACGCCCCTCACGCTGCGCCTCAGCACACACAGGAAGGTCTCCGCCGTCAAACTCTACACCTTCGACGAGAAGATGGAGATAGACGCCATCTTGCTCTCCTCGGGCCCCAGAAACCCCCTCTGCTCCAGCTGCCAGCCGCTGGCCTACCGGGTGGAACGGCAGCCTCCCTTCCCCCAGAAACCCCCCCGGCAGGCTGAGCTATCGTTCACCGACAGGTGATGTGGAGACTGACAAGTTTAAAGATGTATATTGGAACATTCTGGAAGTCTGAGAAACACATTCCGTTCATGGGTTCCAGGCAGCCCTCTGAAGTGCAGACACAGATTTACTACACGCTCCGCAGCCAATCAGACGAGCAGAAGATTTATGTCAGCTGTGGTGATCAAACAATAGCGGTTGTCATGGCCACCGGATTCTAATATACCATCATTCCGTAGTGATTTAGTTCGGGATTTTACAACGGAGAACTAAATATGTTCAGTATGGCTCTTAGCAAAAGATGATGATACAAATCGACTTCAAGGGCATTCTACCAAAACACTTCCTGGCGTTTTTTTAGTCCCAGGAGGAAGGAGGGGGGTAGAACAGGAGAGAGAGAACAGACACGGAGTTAGGGTTGGTCTGAGGGGGAAAGAGAGAGACAACCAGTACGGGGCAGTAAATAAAACCCAAACATTGAGACTGTGAGTCTACTGCCACCAAGAGGTGCCCTATAAGATGACCCTGCACTAGTCCTCTCCACGCACACACACACACATACACACACACACGCACACACACACACGCACACACGCACACAGAGAAAAAGGCTGATAAAAGAGTTGTGCCTGATCTGTTCCATGGATGGGTATTTGACAGATTTTACTTCATGAAACCAAACATCACTCATTCGGTTTGGGGCTGTATGGCCGGACACAGATCAAATCAAATCAAACTTTATTTGTATAGTGCATCTCACACACAACACAATGCGTTTTATAGAGACACAGCATGGCCCCCAGAGAAGCTTCCTCTCCTAGAATGGGATAGAGACTCAAGCTTTTAAGGGCGATCCATAGTTGATAAGACCAGAGAGAGAGAGAGACCAGAGAGAGAGAGAGACCAGAGGGAGAGACCAGAGAGAGAGAGAGACCAGAGAGAGAGAGACCAGAGAGAGAGAGAGACCAGAGGGAGAGAGGAGACCAGAGAGAGAGACCAGAGAGAGAGAGACCAGAGAAAGGACACCAGGGGGAGATAGACCAGAGGGAGAGAGGAGGGAGGGAGATGGAGAGGGGGAGGGGGAGGGAGATGGAGAGAGAGATACAGTAGAGAGAGAGATAGAGAGAGGGAGATGGAGAGAGAGAGGGAGAGAGAGAGGAAGATATAGAGAGAGGTAGAGAGAGAGAGAGAGGGAGATGGAGAGAGAGGGAGAGAGAGAGATAGAGAGGGAGATAGAGAGAGTGAGAGAGAGAGGGTGGGAGAGAGAGGGAGGAAGATGTGTTCTGCCGGGGCGTTCTTCACCGTGGGCCAGCAGACGCCCGCTTGATCAAGCGGAGCTGGGAAGTCAAGCAGGGCGCTTTTAATAGCCTCGAAAACAGGTGGATAGGCCGGGAGCAGGGGGTCAGGGTTAAGAGCAGACCTGCCCTGTAAGGTCACCAGCTCTCACTGCCCGGTAGACACACTCTGTGTACCTGTGTGGTGACAGTGTTGTATGGTGTGTACCTGTGTCGTGACGGTGTTGTGTGGTGTGTACCTGTGTCGTGACGGTGTTGTGTGGTGTGTACCTGTGTGGTGACGGTGTTGTGTGGTGTGTACCTGTGTTGTGACGGTGTTGTGTGGTGTGTACCTGTGTCGTGACGGTGTTGTGTGGTGTGTACCTGTGTCGTGACGGTGTTGTGTTGTGTGTACCTGTGTGGTGACGGTGTTGTGTGGTGTGTACCTGTGTTGTGACGGTGTTGTGTGTACCTGTGTCGTGACGGTGTTGTGTGGTTTGTACCTGTGTTGTGACGGTGTTGTGTGGTGTGTACCTGTTGTGTGGTGTGTACCTGTGTTGTGACGGTGTTGTGTGGTGTGTACCTGTGTTGTGACGGTGTTGTGTGGTGTGTACCTGTGTTGTGTGGTGTGTACCTGTGTCGTGACGGTGTTGTGTGGTGTGTACCTGTTGTGACGGTGTTGTGTGGTGTGTACCTGTGTTGTGACAGTGTTGTGTGGTGTGTACCTGTTGTGACGGTGTTGTGTGGTGTGTACCTGTGTTGTGACGGTGTTGTGTGGTGTGTACCTGTGTTGTGACGGTGTTGTGTGGTGTGTACCTGTTGTGACGGTGTTGTGTGGTGTGTACCTGTTGTGACGGTGTTGTGTGGTGTGTACCTGTGTTGTGACGGTGTTGTGTGGTGTGTACCTGTGTCGTGACGGTGTTGTGTGGTGTGTACCTGTGTCGTGACGTTGTTGTGTACCTGTGTCGTGACGGTGTTGTGTGGTGTGTACCTGTGTCGTGACGGTGTTGTGTGGTGTGTACCTGTGTTGTGACGGTGTTGTGTGGTGTCGTGACGGTGTTGTGTGGTGTGTACCTGTGTTGCAGTGACGTGGCGCGGGGCGGGCGCTACCGCTACTGGGTGCGGGTGGAGGCGGACTCCGTCCTGAGTGAACCGTCCCCATCTCTCCACTACATCCACGGGGCAGCATACTGTGGAGACGCGCGCCTCCAGGGGTCAGTCTGGGCCCCCCGCGGCCCCCGGGCGGATGCGTCGTGCTGGGAGAGGCGTTCTCGCGGGCGTGGTGCCCAGGGCGTTCGCACGATCATGATCCGTTTCTCTCCGTCTTTGCAGGACAGAGGAGTGCGACGACGGCAACCTGCTGGACGGAGACGGATGTTCTAAGAAGTGCCACAAGGAGCCCGGCTTCAACTGCAACGGTGAGCTGATTGGCCAGGCCGGATACCGGGAGCGCTGATTGGCCGGGCCGGATACCGGGAGCGCTGATTGGCCGGACTGATTATGGCTTCCGAATATGCTTTTCGATTCCGGCTCTTAACGATTCTCGATTCTAGTTCTTTGAGGGGTGGGGTCAAGACAGGTCACATGCTTATTTCACAGAAGAACATTGTATATATATATATATATATAAAAAAAACTTAAAACAAGTCTTATTCATGTTCACAACTGACTTCTACTAACTATGTAAGCAGTACTAATTAACTAGATAAGCAGAATCTAAATTAACATTAACGATTCCTTAACGATTCCATAACGTTGACGATTCCTTTGGAACGGGAATTTTGGATTGCGCAATTCTGGTTGATTCAATTTGACATGTTTGAGCCTGAACTGTGAAGGGTCAACACTAGGGATGGGCATCGAGAACCAGTTCCAAGTTGGAACTGGTTTTGGAACCGGTTTCTGATGCCCAGCCCTATAGCACTGACCCTTCACAGTAGAGGACGAGAGGCTCAAACATGTCAAATCAAATCAATCCAGGCTGAATTAGAGACACGCTCTTGTATCTCTCTCCTGCTCTGAGGGCACCCTCCCCGTGATCTGTATGTCAGTGAAAGCATTGCTTTTTTTCTGACACTACAATGCTGTCAATAAGACGCACATCCTGTCTCTGGTTCTCATTGAGGGACTTGGCAGACCAAACGCAAGCATGCAGACATCGACCCACTCAGTCGTGGTGCTCTTGCATCGTCTGTACACCCATCCGCCATGCAGAGGAATGCCTTCAAAACCCGCCTTTTGTCATCATGCACTCAAGCTGAGGATACACTACAATATATTATGCCCGGTTTTATACACGATTCACAATCCTGCCTGTCTGTCCTCTGTCCTAGTTGTGGGTAGTCGGAGTGGCAATTTGGCACAGAAATCTGTAAGTGTATGAGGGGTACAGATTTAAATCGACAAGTGTATGATGAGAACAGACTTCTCCCAATCTGAGTCGGAGCGAGTCGGAGCATATCAAACATGTTTGATATTTTTGAGAAGATTCTGGATGCAATCGTGTAGTGTAAACTCATCACCCCGGGTGATTACTGTTTTTTTTACTTCCCTCTGGAATATGTAGAGAGTGGGTCGTATGCCCACCTCCCTTGTTCTCTGTAAAGCGCATTGTGTTGCCTCTGGGTATGAAATGCGCTATACAAATAAAGCTTTGATTGATTGATTGATTGACTGTGAATGCCTATCGTCAATAGCCAATGAAATCAGAGGAGGCCGGATACAGGAAAAAAATAGCGCAAAATAAGAATAATAATGAGGAACAGAGAAGGGAGGAGTGAACGGAGAGCTCTGTGAGTGTATTGGTGTACAGGAAGGGAAGAAGTGTTGATCCAGTTATGGCAAAAGCCTCTAGATCTGCGGCATCCATGTTTGTTTACTCTGCAAACTCTCGCGAGTGTTTAGATGAGAGTTTGGTACGTTCAGTTGGCTTCAGTTGGAGTGACAAGTCGTATAGTGTATGATCCATCACCTGGTGCAGTCGTTAAATGTGCGATACCCAGTTTTTCAGTTGTCATACAAAAATCATCAGAAGCCAGTCGTCTAGTGTAGTTATACTCCCAGTCATGTCATAATCTGTTAAGATTGTGAAAGTCTTCTAGTGCATCCGAGGCTCTAACTGAAGCAACGCACGTCTGCAATTGTTTACTCTATGATTTGACGTGGGATATGAAGATCACAGGGAATGGTTAGAGCATCTTACATAACGATACAGAGATACTTTATTTCCTGCTGAAAACATGAATATTCTCAACAGCTGTTCTGGGTTTTCCGACCGTCTAAACGAAAATGATGTAGAGGAAGTGGAGGCCTAGCCGGAGCTGCCGTGACGAAGAGTGTTGCATGTTCTTTGAGAAGAAAGTGACAGGAGGGGGACAGGGAAACAACTTGGCAAAAACAGACCTTTACAAACTACAACACTTGAAATAATCATTCAGAATAGTGTATTACTCATACCCAGATCTGCTTCCATGTTGGTGTTTCTGCCGTCTGTCACAGCTTTTCCCGGTTAACTCTTAGAACTCTTCACGGTTCTGTCTCGACAAGATCTGAGGCTCTAACTTGTTATAATCAACTGTTCTAGAATCCCTCTTCTAGAACCTGCAATTTCGACTTGCCAAGAACTCTTTTAACACCTCTAATTGTGTAAAATGTGATACAAAACAGATACGATACTCACAGGTGTGGTTTTTGCAGTCTTTGCATACTGACAATAGAGCTAACAGCCAAACTACCCGAGAAAACAGTGTGATGTCGTATTATTAAATGCCTGTTCCTTTTTTTCTAAAACATGCTCTGCCTTAGATTAATCAAGCCAATCAGACACCTTGTCAATGATGACTAATCTGTCTCACAGGCTGTCTCCAGCTGTCCACAGGGCGGCCAGGGCCAAGTCTGGTCTCTGAAGTTAACTAGACACCCCCAGTCCACTCTTAATAAATACTTTGTGCATTACATGCTGTTTTTAGAGTGTTTAAAGAGTTTCTCTTTCATTCTGAACCACTTGTCACACCACTTTGCTATTAAAGAGCATCATTCCAGAATGCCATCTTGCTCCTGGCACCACGATGCGCTCACATCCAGCAAGGTGCTGGTAGATTGATCACTCACTCTAACTCTCACCCCAGACATATCAACTCACTCTAACTCTCACCTCAGACATATCAACTCACTCTAACTCTCACCCCAGACATATCAACTCACTCTAACTCTCACCCCAGACATATCAGCTCACTCTAACTCTCACCCCAGACATATCAGCTCACTCTAACTCTCACCCCAGACATATCAGCTCACTCTAACTCTCACCCCAGACATATCAGCTCACTCTAACTCTCACCCCAGACATATCAACTCACTCTAACTCTCACCCTTACATATCAACTCACTCTAACTCTCACTCCAGACATATCAGCTCACTCTAACTCTCACCCTTACATATCAACTCACTCTAACTCTCACTCCAGACATATCAGCTCACTCTAACTCTCACCCCAGACATATCAGCTCACTCTAACTCTCACCCCAGACATTTAAACTCACTCTAACTCTCACCCCA
>NC_140257.1:16839156-16854156 GCF_949987555.1 Borostomias antarcticus
TCCCTCTCTCTCTCCCAGGGTAGGCACGGTACTCGTTATCCAGTCGGTTCACATCGTGTCCCTGGGTTAGAATGTGGGACAGCTGTGGCTCAGTTGGTAGAGCGGGTCGTCCAATGATCGTAGGGTCGGCGGTTCGAGTCCCGCCTCCTCCTGTCCACATGTCGAAGTGTCCTTGAGCAAAGACACTGAACCCCAAATTGCTCCCAATGACCAGATAAGCACCTTGCATGGCAGCTGCCACCGTTGGTGTGTGAATGTGTGTGTGAATGGGTGAGAGGCCATTGTGAAGTGCTTTGTCCGTTAAGGTAGAAAGGCGCTATATAAGTGCAGTCCATTTACCAATGGCTAGTAGGATAAACATTATCTGCAGTATCTGTGTGAGAGTTAGAGTTTATACAGCAGTTTACAGCGCTGATACTGTGTGAGTGGTTCATTGATTATATGCCAGTGCTCATTGATTTTTTTTTTATCAAGCTTGTACTAATGGCCGGGGGGGTGCTTGACCACAGGGAACACATTTACTGAGCGCTTATGTTCTCTGACCTGAGGAAGGTCTTTACAGAGGGTTCTATGTTCTCTGTGACCTGAGGAAGGTGTTTACTGAGGGTTCTATGTTCTCTGTGACCTGAGGAAGGTGTTTACTGAGGGTTCTATGTTCTCTGTGACCTGAGGAAGGCGTTTACTGAGGGTTCTATGTTCTCTGACCTGAGGAAGGTGTTTTCTGAGGGTTCTATGTTCTCTGACCTGAGGAAGGGGTTTTCTGAGGGTTCTATGTTCTCTGTGACCTGAGGAAGGTGTTTACTGAGGGTTCTATGTTCTCTGTGTCCTGAGGAAGGCATTTGACCTCGTGTTGTGGTACGCTGAGTCCAGTCTGCAGTGGTGTGGCTCAGGCAGCTAGGGATGTTTCCCCATGTGTTCTGAGGTTGTTCTGAGGTTGATCTGAGGTTGATCTGAGGTTGATCTGAGGTTGTTCTGAGGTTGTTCTGCGGTGGTTCTGAGGTTGTATCAGGTGGAGAGAACAGTTAGTGGAATATGAAGCGTAGTGTTTCATTAATGTGGTTCCCTCACATTGCCTGCTGCTCGCTGCTATATGCACCCTGTCAGAGATTTCTTGATTCTTGTATAAGTATATAAACAGCTGCATCAGATTTGGTTAATGGCTGAAACAATGCAACAGGATGCTTGAATACCTTATAAAATAACTTAAAAACATATAAAAGATCCATTCCACTTTATAGACCAATAAAATGAACTTCCAACGCATTATCATTATATAAACATAGCAACACAACCGTTTAAGGGCTTAGATTATAGCTTTTGGTTTATATTTGGTCCAGATCCAAACTTCATATCAACAGGTTTGGACTAATCTAAAATAATAAGGAGAAACAATCATCTATTAGAACCAATGTCATAAATATTACACTACAAATCTATATTGTATAATTTCCTACATGTGTGGTTTGACATTTCTTGGTGTGTGTGTGCTCGGTGACACTGACAGTGTTGGTGTGTTCTTGGTGTGTGTTTACTAGGTGACAGTGTTGGTGTGTGTTTACCAGGTGACAGTGTTGGTGTGTTCTTGGTGTGTGTTTACTAGGTGACAGTGTTGGTGTGTGTTTACTAGGTGACAGTGACAGTGTTGGTGTGTGTTTACCAGGTGACAGTGCTGGTGTGTTCTTGGTGTGTGTTTACTAGGTGACAGTGTTGGTGTGTGTTTACTAGGTGACAGTGACAGTGTTGGTGTGTGTTTACTAGGTGACAGTGTTGGTGTGTGTTTACTAGGTGACAGTGTTGGTGTGTGTTTACTAGGTGACAGTGCTGGTGTGTTCTTGGTGTGTGTTTACTAGGTGACAGTGTTGGTGTGTGTTTACTAGGTGACAGTGTTGGTGTGTGTTTACTAGGTGACAGTGCTGGTGTGTTCTTGGTGTGTGTTTACTAGGTGACAGTGTTGGTGTGTGTTTACTAGGTGACAGTGTTGGTGTGTGTTTACTAGGTGACAGTGCTGGTGTGTTCTTGGTGTGTGTTTACTAGGTGACAGTGTTGGTGTGTGTTTACTAGGTGACAGTGTTGGTGTGTGTTTACTAGGTGACAGTGACAGTGTTGGTGTGTGTTTACTAGGTGACAGTGTTGGTGTGTGTTTACTAGGTGACAGTGCTGGTGTGTTCTTGGTGTGTGTTTACTAGGTGACAGTGTTGGTGTGTGTTTACTAGGTGACAGTGTTGGTGTGTGTTTACCAGGTGACAGTGTTGGTGTGTGTTTACTAGGTGACAGTGTTGGTGTGTTCTTGGTGTGTGTTTACTAGGTGACAGTGTTGGTGTGTTATTGGTGTGTGTTTACTAGGTGACAGTGACAGTGTTGGTGTGTTCTTGGTGTGTGTGTACTAGGTGACAGTGTTGGTGTGTTCTTGGTGTGTGTTTACTAGGTGACAGTGTTGGTGTGTTCTTGGTGTGTGTTTACTAGGTGACAGTGTTGGTGTGTTCTTGGTGTGTGTGTACTAGGTGACAGTGTTGGTGTGTTCTTGGTGTGTGTTTACTAGGTGACAGTGTTGGTGTGTTCTTGGTGTGTGTGTACTAGGTGACAGTGACCGGCTGGTGTGTTCTTGGTGTGTTTATAGGTGACAGTGACCGGCTGGTGTGTTTGGAGGACGGGCTGTGGTCCTTCCCTGAGGCCTACTGTAAGGTTGAGTGTCCTGAACCCCCCGCGGTGCCCAACGCCAGGCTGCTGGTGCCGCAGTGCCAGGCCTCGCGCCACGACGTGGGGACTGTGTGCCGCTACCGATGCCACCCGGGCTACTACGTCACCGGCACCTTCAACAAGAAGACAAAGAAGTAAGTTCTGTTATTGCGCCTCAGACTTGACTGGAAGCTGCTGCTATGCCTGTGTACTGTAACGACACTGTAATGAATGTAATGTTATAACTGTTGCTTTCACACTGTGTGAAGTCATGATTTAGAATGGGTGGTTTTGGTCGTTACACAGGAGGACTGGGGGCTGATTTACATTTGTGTAATACTCTACCTGGTAAAACTACCAATCTACAACGTCTACAACGTCTACAACGTACTGTTCATCAGGTGCAGAATCAGTCGTTGTAGTGCAGAGCCTGTGGGGGTCTGTGTCTCTACAACTCATTCATTTCACTAAATACAATTAATTTACTCACACAATAGGCTCCTTCCTTAAAGGAGTAGTAAAGGGAAAATGCATGTTTAGCCCTGTTTTTAGGTTACTTATGATCATATACAATGGTTCAGATCAAAACGTTGACAAAACTAGCACTTTTGAGAAACTCTGATAATTGCTCTACATTGGTCATACAATGGATGTGGGTGGACACCTTGAAAAATCATTCAAAAACATGTTAAACTCTCAATTTCAAAGACAAGAAGCTCACCGAGGGGGTAATTGGTGTCAGTTGGTGATCTCACATCAAATTCGCCGCAAAGTATGAATCCTGTAGGGTTTTATTGATCATTTTATGAAATCCATTGACTTGTATTGACGCGACCGTTGTAGATGTGTAGATCAATCCGCAGAGGGGATTCAGGAAGCGGAACTACTTACGGTAGCTATTGTTATTGTTTATGCTACCTAGTTTGCGGAAGTTTACACACGTATGTGCTGCAACTAAATAGTTCTATGATAAATATTTTAAAAAGCCTTTCCAGATGAACTAGAATCATACTTTATGGCGAATTTGATGTCAGAACGCCAACTAACACCTCGTGAGTTTCTTGTCTTTGAAATCGAGAGTTTAACATGTTTTTGAAAGATTTTTCACGGTGCCCATCCACATCCATTGTATGACCAAAACGGTGGTAGAGCAATTATCAGACTTTCTCAAAAGTGCTAGTTTTGTCAACGTTTTGATCTGAACCATTGTATATGATCATAAGTAACCTTAAAACAGGGCTAAACATGCATGTTCCCTTTACTACTCCTTTAATAGTCTTTTGAACAGATTAAGATCTTTTTGGGCAGAAAGTGACAGGTCAGGTGGCAGCATAGGAGTGTGGATCATCCGCACGCCTTCTCCAATCATTTAAATGTCTTATTGCCAGCAGAAGAGGTTGTCTTACACTGATAAGGTAACCCTTAGCAACGGGGTGAGGTGCAAGTAAAAAAAGAAGTGTGGCCTAATGGAGTTCATGAAAATGCATTTTTGATTGCATGGCTCTTCAAGAGACTTGAGAAAGGTCTTGTTTAAAAGGCAAATATTGAACACAGTGGTTCTCTGGTGGGGGTACGGCCTACTGCTTTGTCTCCGTAGCATTGCTAACAGTGGAGCATAGCTCTTTAAGCTCTGTAGCTATAGCTAGTTACAGTTACTGCCTTTTAGTAGGCCGATTATATTTTAATACACAGTATATTGTTTTTCACTGATAAACCGTAACATAATAGCCTCTGTATATGACGCTTGCCTTAGTTAGGTCTCTTGTAAACATTTTCCTGTTGCATGGCTTAGTTCAACTACACCCTCATTATTAACAGTTTTATTTTGACTCTGTACAGGTATTTCAGTAAAAAGCTAACAGTGCGTCACATATTTCCGCTTTGCAATATGCGTTTAAACAGCATAGTTCCTATAACATTTACAACGCATTTCTAGATCACCACCACCTGAAAACTGTATGCAGTTTCTACGGGTAACTTCTATAAACCGTCAATAAAAATCCTACCGTTGGTTAGGCTGAGCGCTACGCCTCTCCAGGCCTAATTCATTAGGGTAGTTTTTCCTCATTATGAGATTTACAGTAATTCCTATGTTTCTAATGAGATGAGGGTCTCCGTTAGCAGGACAGGCAGCCACCCTGGCTTCTCTATACAAGCCTTCCTCTGAGGTAGTGCTGCTCTTTCAATACTGGACCAATCAAGAAACAGCTCAAGCTCAGTATGTTCATCTGGGCCAATGGACTGTGAGGATGCTAGATGGGCCGGCCCATTTGGTCCAATGTCCTGTCAGAATATTAAGTGGGCAGGCGTATTTGCACCTGGTTTTGTTTATGGGATTTTAAAACTAGCTTATAAGAATCGTGAATGTCTTAATCACCCCACACAAGTTATTAATACAATATGCGCAAGCCGGCAGCAACACTATTAAACGGTCTTGTTTGATAATGATTTATGATCTTGTTTGTTATTGTCTTTGACATGTCATCCCTCACACAGACTCTGAAGTCAAACCCAAAACATTGCATACTGCAGTAACATCACTGAGGTTTCTCAATACTCTGTTTTGATACATGGTCTTGGATAAGAGCATCATTACTGCGTGTATTTAGTAGTAAAACATAGTTATCCCTCATGGGGAAGTTGTTTTTTCAGCAGACTAAAAAAAACAAACATGTATTGCAGACATTGACTGTACATGTGTCGCACGCACACACACACACACACACACACACACACACACACACACACACACACCACGCTACTGGGTCAAAACTGGATTGGTGCAAGGCGTCATTACAGTTCACTTTGCCTCTATTAAGGCAATGTCCTTACTCGTTTTCTTTGAGAATTAACACATCGACTTGATGCCTTGATGTTGCAATGTGCTACAAATAAACGTGCCTTGCCTTGCTGCCCCCCCAGGAGGCATCTGAAGATGGAGTGTCTGGAGGGGGGCCAGTGGCAGGAGGGCAGCTGTGAGCCGGTGTCCTGCCCCGCGCTGCCCCCCGTGTTCGAGGGCATGTACACCTGCACCAACGGCCTGCACTACAACAGCGTCTGCAGCCTGCACTGTCCCCACGCCTCGGAGAACGTACGTCTAATCACATCCACATGTATTTATAGAGCACGTTCAACACCACAGCAGTCCACCAACGCGCTGTACAAAGGTGGGTCCTGGGTAAAAACATAAGAACATGTTCTCAATAAAACAAGGAAATAACAGCAAAACAATACAGACATTGAACATGAACACGTCTTGGGCTCAGACTGGTTAAATGCCAGGGAGGAGGTGTTTAGGAACTCTTTAGGAGTCTGGGAGGACCTAATGTGAAGGGGCCGGCGAGTAAAGGTTTAGACCTCACAGCCGCCCTCTCCGCTTCCCCTCGGCATCCCAAACACCCCCTTCAAAAACCACAAGCAAAATGTCTTTAACTTGAGAAAAGTATGCCCATTCCGAGGTCTCTACTCGAAGCTCATCTTGTGTCAAGGACTTTTGTGAAACAAAATCAGTGTGGTTTCCACTGCCTGCTGAAAGATGACCTCTGTTCTCACAGAGCACCATCCGCTGTACTAACGAGGGACGGTGGACCAAGGAGCTGAGCATGTGTCAGAGGTTAGAGGGGTCCTGCCCTCCTCCTCCTGACGGGAACTCTGTGGAGTACAGCTGCGACGAAGGCCTGGATGTTGGTGAGGTGCCAGATACACTCGCATAAGCCTGGTGAACCTATCTGAAGCCTAATGTACCTATCTGAAGCCTAATGTACCTATCTGAAGCCTAATGTACCTATCTAAAGCCTAATGTACCTATCTAAAACCTAATGTACCTATCTAAAGCCTTATGTACCTATCTAAAGCCTGATGTACCTATCTGAAGCCTAATGTACCTATCTAAAGCCTAATGTACCTATCTAAAGCCTAATGTACCTACGTATCTAAAGACTAGTAATATAATTAATTTACATACTGTATGAATATTATCATCAAGCCAATGTTTGTATGTTTCACTGTACACAGGCTCTGGCTCAGAAGTATTTTAATATCATTTACCTGAGATAACTTTAATCTGGAATGATTTTTCTCCACAGAAATAAGTTATTGTTAGTAGTTTAGCTTTAGCCTGTTCTGCTGCATCTCAGACTGCACATCCACTCGTGGGAGCATGCATCACGCCAGCGTGGGTCAGGTGCTAA
Organism: Borostomias antarcticus; assembly: GCF_949987555.1. Classification (NCBI taxonomy): domain Eukaryota; kingdom Metazoa; phylum Chordata; class Actinopteri; order Stomiiformes; family Stomiidae; genus Borostomias; species Borostomias antarcticus. The sequence continues at coordinate 16,846,023 of NC_140257.1, forward strand.
AGCACTTTAAAAGCTGCCCTGTCAAGTTTGTGAAACACAGATGACTAGTCAAGTTTTCTTCTTTTCGTTTTTAAAGGAATTCATTGAACAGATGCTAATTAGGAGTAGGAGGGAAAGCATAAACATCTCTGTACCCCTGCAGGTGCTGTTTGTTACCCAACATGCATTGTGGCGTTGGACATGGATCTCCGTGATCCGGTGGTTTTGGCCAATGGCACCACGGTAGACTCGGTCAGGCACTGGATGCAGCCCAGCAAGGTTCAGGTGAGGTGTTGTTTGGAGGCGGGGCAACCTTTGTTCTCATGCTGTAATTGGCTGATCACTTGGTTTATGTAAGCAGATCCCCCTACAAATACAGCTTTGAGGCTGGCTTGAATTATTTGTTTGGATGAATTATGGACTAAATATTATTGCCTGTCCTGTAAATGGATATATTCCTGAGGATTGAGCCGCTGGCCTACTCTGGATTTTTTTGTTTGTTTGGGCATTAACAACATATCGGTGTATTATTTGATGAAAACTGCTGTTTTGTTGAAAGTTATTGTTATAAAGAATAAGCAGATGAATAACATAACTCGCTGCCCTCTTCTGCAAAGGAGAAGTGTTTCAGATCGATGAACCTTCTCTGTTCTGTCACCATCAGATGGGCGTCCTCCATACCGCCAGACTGAAATGCTTCTGACGCATGAAGTGAACTCTGAGACAAAAATGCCCTTCGCAATCATGACATCCCTCTCAATAATCATGACATCCCTCTCAATAATCATGACATCCCTCTCAATAATCATGACATCCCTCTCAATAATCATGACATCCCTTTCAATAATCATGACATCCCTCTCAATAATCATGACATCCCTTTCAATAATCATGACATCCCTTTCAATAATCATGACATCCCTCTCAATAATCATGACATCCCTTTCAATAATCATGACATCCCTCTCAATAATCATGACATCCCTCTCAATAATCATGACATCCCTTTCAATAATCATGACATCCCTCTCAATAATCATGACATCCCTCTCAATAATCATGACATCCCTTTCAATAATCATGACATCCCTCTCAATAATCTGTAAAATATACAAATCCCAACGGTGGAGTTCTAGTGTGAAATATGCCGTTGTTTGCTTAAAAGGGCCAACTTGCCCAATACCATCTCCAACGATCACTTCAACGCAAAAACTAGCGTAAACTCTCCTATCGTCTGACCCTTGATTGGGTGACCAGTTAGTGAGCCAACAATCCTCACTGCTTTAGGGCCAAATACTTTGGAAGTGAGTTTAATAACTTGGGTCGTGTTACTGGCAAGACACAGAGATTTCAAGGTTATTGTATGAGCTTGAATAGATGGGAATCTTGTCTGCTTCCCTGGCCTGGCTAACCTGTTGGAAACAAGGGGATATTCAGTTCCTTCCAACGTCTTTGTCGGTCAATAAATATCATTACCACGTTGTCATTTCCATTAAGATGCCACACAAGCCATTATTCAGAGGCCTTAAGATGACAGGCCCATTTGGCTGTATCACTCTGGCCTAATATGGTCCTGATAACATTTCAGTGGGACGGACAGAATTGAAGCTTGAGCTGGAAGAAGGATCTCTTTAATAGTTTGGAATCATCATCGTCCACAGACGGGCCTCCCATCTTAGTCTCTGGTTATCCTCGTTTTCCACACACCTGGTCATCTCATCTCTTAACCTGGTCCTCCACACACCTGGTCATCTCATCTCTTAACCTGGTCCTCCACACACCTGGTCATCTCATCTGTTAACCTGGTCCTCCACACACCTGGTCATCTCATCTGTTATCCTGGTCCTCCACACACCTGGTACTCCACACACCTGGCCATCTCATCTGTTATCCTGGTCCTCCACACACCTGGCCATCTCATCTGTTATCCTGGTCCTCCACACACCTGGCCATCTCATCTGCGCCCTCCACTCCAGCGTCCATCTTGATTATGTCCACTAATGTTTTGGTAGGACGTCCTCGTCCTTGGAAGGCATTCTCTAATTGTCCAGATTTAAGAATTAACTTCAATTTAATCTGCCTAAATTACATTTAAGCTGCCTGAACGCATTCTGGTAAAGGATCAAATAGGGAGATAGTGGAGACCTCTGCAAACAATTAATGCTTTCTTTAAAAAAAAGAAACAAAAAGTGTATTAAAACACAGAAAAATCAATCAAAGCAAGGCGATCCATCATGGGTGGAAGACAACAAAACAGTGTACTTATTTCCTCTTGAAAGAGATATGAAATTAACAATGTCTAGCCTACTGTACATGGCGGGTATGCACAGTCTGCAGAAACCAAAACACGCTACAACCGTTAGAAGGTGCTGTTTACTCACAGTGAACCCTGATCAGTAATTGAAGTGTCTTCATCCATGTTGTGTTCCAGACCATCGTCTGTACCGGGATGAAGAGGTGGCACCCCGACCCCAACCTCATCCACTGCCTCCAGTCCTGCGAGGTGAGTGGCAGCCACGCTTTGATTGGGTGGAAGTTTAAATGAATGAAAGTCTGTCATGAGTAGAGGGTCGTCCTGAGGTCAACTCTTCGGTTTGTTTGTTTGTTTTGGCCATAATGTCCACGAGTCCCCGGAAAGCAGCAGGCATTGTTTTGAAGTCTAGATCCATATCACTACTTTTAGAGTTATTTTCCGATTTCATCCAAAGAACTGTCCACTCCAAACTGCCATGTTGAATCGCCCAACAGCTTATCTGATCAACCTCTACAGGTGAGTGTGACGATCACACTCAGATGATGATCAGAGGTAGGGCTGGGTATCGAGTCCAATTTCAAGAATCGATTCGATTCCGATTCACAAGGTTCAGAATCGATTATCACGATTCAATTCGATTCGATTCAATATCGATTCGGTTAGTGTTACTAAAACCTGTTTTTTTTTGCTGTAACCTTAATTACAAATTGCTCCCAATGAGCAGGTTAGCACCTTGCATGGCAGCTACCGCCATTGGTGTGTGAGTGTGTGTGTGAATGGGTGAATGAGAGGCCATTGTAAAGCGCTTTGAGTGCCGCTAAGGTGGAAAAGCGCTATATAAGTGCAGTCCATTTACCATTACCATCCACATGTCCCTCCCCCCTCCGGTGAATGCATACTGTACGCATGAGTAGAACCAGCACAACATGCCCCAGGAGGAATGTGCTCCGGCCCTGTGTGGTCTTCTGTACACGCTCAGGATCTCAGGCTCATGTCATCATAAACTAACTAAAAACTCAAAACCTGGTTCTGATCTGATAATAACGAGCACGCTACTGTGTGCATGCAGTAACAGCTACTGTATATCTAGGCTGTTTAAATCATATGCATGCTGAATTGATGGACAACGTTAAAAAAGGATTGTGAGCAGTAAAGTCTCCCTTTAAGACTCTTCTCTATAGAAGCTGTCTCTCTTATTTTCGTTTATTATCCATTTGTTTGGTAGTCCACACTTTTACTGCAGTCAGTCAGAACACGCATATTTTCTGCCAACTTGTAACATTTTTTATTATTTCATAACAACTCACGAATTTTATAATACCTCCCGAATATTTATATACAACCTTGGTCCAACTGGGTTGTGACCTGGAGCTATCTCTGGAGCACCTGTGGATCTGTTGATGTCTCACGGTCCTAAAGTCCTCAGTTCACCTGCCAGGGCATTCCCCGCTCCCATCTCCCCGTCACTACGGCTACGCAAAACCCTCGCTCTTAACCAGATACTCCATGACAACACCGTAAATTATACCAGACCACATGCGCTAGAAATACTCCAATACACCATAACTGCACCAGATGGCTCCTGACGACCTGGGCTGAGGATGAGTGCGAGGGTCAGCTGAAGAGTCGACCCCCGACCTCTCGACCTGGGCTGAGGATGAGTGCGAGGGTCAGCTGAAGAGTCGACCCCCGACCTCTCGACCTGGGCTGAGGATGAGTGCGAGGGTCAGCTGAGGAGTAGACCCCTTGACCTCTCGACCTGGGCTGAGGATGAGTGCGAGGGTCAGCTGAGGAGTAGACCCCCGACCTCTCGACCTGGGCTGAGGATGAGTGCGAGGGTCAGCTGAGGGGTCGATGGGGGCGTGTCAGGGCCTAACCAATCAGTGCGGATTCTTTGAATGCACATTATTTAATCTGGGGAATTTGGGCGCAGAGTTTAAACTCCGTTTGGTCTGCTGGGTTATGAACAGGTGTCATTTACAAGGGCACCGCATCCGGCTGAAGCTTTCATTTTATTTTTTCTCATTAAATAAATAGAAGGAATATCTCAGCATGTCATCGTCATATCATTTATATACTGGTGACGGAAATGCTGATGAGACGCTTCACTTAATGTTATTATTATCTGTTATTTGAATATTCTATTAAAACTCATGAAAATGACTGTTTTCCTTTTTAAATTGAAATCCCATTTCACCTAAAAATGCGAATGCCACTGTATCTGCAAATGAGCTCCAAAACACACATCCAAGGGTTTGTTTTGAATTAGCAAGCATGACTCCACATTTCAGAATGAACTTAAGTGGAACATAATTAGTGAGTTCGGAGGCATGTCGGCCAGTTCCAACCAGGAAGTGGTTATGAGGTGCGTCAAAACAGTAGAAGTTGTTACTATGGAGTTTGTTTTGTTTAGCATAGCTTTCACTTAGTATTAAACATGGTTGGACCACAGCCTCCCAGACTGTGCCCCTCTGCTCCACGCCATCAGGATGTTTAGCTTGACTGTAGAACCATGTGTGGTTCAGGATTTTGGTTCAGGTTTTCATTGTAGTTGTGGCTTAACGAGATAATATTGTGAATAGTATGAAAACACTGGTGTCAGAAATGAAAAACAAGCTTTTATTTTTTGTGCTGAATATGCCAAACCATGGCTCATGGCTCAGCGTTCAACACTCAGTTATTTACCCTTTGTGGAAATAGTTTTGAAGAGTATGAATGTAGCTGATTCAGAAAAGGATTCAGAGAGAATACAAATGATTCAGATAGCCGCTCTGATATAACATTCATAACCAGTGCCCTCTTACTGTTTATCACCATCTGCTGCTGTAACTCAACATGCATTTGTGGAATTTAAAAAAACCTCTGTGACTCAAGAAAAATAGTTTTAAGATGACATATGATTCTAGACAGAAGTACTGTAACCCACCAACCTTTCAAATTGAGATTGTGTTGACAATGCACCATAAATACCTTTCAATTTGATTGATACTGCCCCTACTGCGAGGATCCAACGGCAGTATGTTTCAAAGAAGGACTCCAAGCTTCAGTCTGGAGGTGACTCACTCTCCCTCACACCTCCCAGAGCTCTCAGACCAATCACTGGGTTACAAATGGCCACTTCATCAAATGAAAAACAATGTTTCACTGCTGGAAAAAAAATGCTCTCAGTCCACAGAGCACTGGGTACGTTCTGGTGAACACTGGGAACGGTCTGGTGAACACTGGGAACGTTCTGGTGAACACTGGGAACGTTCTGGTGAGCACTGGGAACGTTCTATTGAGCACTGGGAACGTTCTGGTGAGCACTGGGAACGTTCTATTGAGCACTGGGAACGTTCTGGTGAACACTGGGTACGTTCTGGTGAACACTGGGAACGTTCTGGTGAACACTGGGAACGGTCTGGTGAGCACTGGGTACGTTCTGGTGAACACTGGGAACGTTCTGGTGAACACTGGGAACGTTCTAGTGAACACTGGCAACGTTCTGGTGAGCACTGGGAACGTTCTGGTGAACACTGGGAACGTTCTGGTGAACACTGGGAACGTTCTGGTGAACACTGGGAACGGTCTGGTGAGCACTGGGAACGTTCTGGTGAACACTGGGAACGGTCTGGTGAGCACTGGGAACGTTCTGGTGAACACTGGGAACGTTCTGGTGAGCACTGGGAACGTTCTGGTGAACACTGGGAACGGTCTGGTGAACACTGGGAACGGTCTGGTGAACACTGGGAACGGTCTGGTGAACACTGGGAACGTTCTGGTGAACACTGGGAACGGTCTGGTGAACACTGGGAACGTTGTGGTGAGGAGGAAAGTGGAGGGAGATAGTTGATATTATGTCAAGTTCTCAATAAAAAAGGGAGTGAAGGTCAGAGCCATGTTTTGGCCGGGGCTGTTTGTGAGAGCTTTGAAAGTGTTGTTATGAAAAGCCTGGGTGTTGATGTTACAATAGGTTTCATCACCTCGTGTGTGCCAGCGCATCGACTGCTCACTCTCATCCACTACGAATGCTCATCCACCACTAATGCTCATCCACTACTAACTCTCATCCACTACGAATGCTCATCCACCACTAATGCTCATCCACTACTAGCTCTCATCCACTACTGATCCTCATCCACTACTAATGCTCATCCACTACTGATCCTCATCCACTACTAACTCTCATCCACTACGAATGCTCATCCACTACTAACTCATCCACTACTAATGCTCATCCACTACTAATGCTCATCCACTACTAACTCATCCACTACTAATGCTCATCCACTACTGATCCTCATCCACTACTAATGCTCATCCACTACTGATCCTCATCCACTACTAATGCTCATCCACTACTAACTCATCCACTACTAACTCTCATCCACTACTAATGCTCATCCACTACTAACTCTCATCCACTACTAATGCTCATCCACTACAAATGCTCATCTACTACTGAGGCTCATCCACTACGAATGCTCATCCACAGCTAGTGCACATCCACTACTAACTCATCCACTTCTAATGATCATCCACTACTGATCCTCATCCACTACTAATGCTCATCCACTACTAACTCTCATCCACTACTAATGCTCATCCACTACTGATGATCATCCACTACTAATGCTCATCCACTACAAATGCTCATCCATTGATGCTCATCCACTACTAATGCTCATCCACTGCTGATGATCTTCCACTACTGATGATCATCCACTGATACTCATCCACTACTAATGCTCACCCACTACTGATGCTCATCCACTACTAATGCTCATCCACTGATGCTCATCCATTATTAATGATCATCCATTACTAATGCTCATCCATTACTAATGTTCATCCACTACTAATGCTCATCCACTACTGATAATCATCCACTTCTGATGCTCATCCACTACTGATGCTCATGTGTAGGTCAGACCATTAGAGGTAAATAACGTTTTTGCTTCACATGGCTTTTGTCATTAGTCGAGTTCTTCATCAGGTATTGGACCGGTTCTGCAACCTGGGTCTCCTGCATACAATCCTAAAATCTGCCATTACCTCAAGAAGACAGGTTGCTTATTGCTAATAAGTATTTAGTCTAAAACAAAACAATGACATTGATTTACGGCTTGGCTGTTTAAAGGGAAGGAAAATGTATTTTGTGAGGGCTCTTTGAACTGGGAGAGTCTGCAGAAATGTTCCCTGCAGCTGCTGTTTCACTGCACTGTGGATCCGGGTACAAACCTGAAGCCTTTGAAATGACTCCACAGACTTGATGAAAGCCAAAAGTATCTTTGGCAGTCTCCTCTTGTTTTCTTATTATTGGCACTGCAAAGTCAAGGTTAAGTTTAAAAATGTAAAAGGCTTTCATTATGCCAAAAATTGCCATTCTACAGTTAAGACCCGACCCCCAGAGCTACTGAAAAAAATGGTTAAAGGCTATATTACATAGTAATAACATAAAGCAATTCACCACTGGGTTTGAAAACACTGGGGTCAGTGCTAGCTACTTGTGCCGATGTGAGGCACACAAGTAGGGTGTTCTCTGCTGTCTGCGTGTGTTGGGGGGGGGGGGGGGGGGGGGTGTATGTATGTGTGCACCAGGACTCCACTGCCTCTCTCCATTGCATGATTTCACATTGAGCTTGTCTCATTCACATTCAAGAAAAGTCAAAAAAATTTGTTTTTGTCTGCAGTATCGTCCTCAGAAAGACTAGACAAACACACTCTACAGATTTCACACCCATACGATCCAGCCGTATACTAGGGATTTACACACATCCAGGACTGGATCCTAAACACCAAATGTTGATTTTCTAAGCAAAATAGTACTTGGCAGCTATAAGGCACACATTGGCATCTCCTCCGAGTGCAGTCTAGTTCCTAAGTGTTGAACATTTGAGTAAATGTTAAAAGATGACAAGA
>NC_140257.1:16859156-16924156 GCF_949987555.1 Borostomias antarcticus
TTATGTCCACCTGAAAAAAAACATAAGGGGTATGTATGGCTTTTTTTTTTCCAGACAAAATTTATTTTTATCTACAATCCTCATGCACTTTCACAGGTATGTAGAACATACAGTTCTGATTATAGAACTGCCACCCAGGGGTGTCTAGTCCATTACTAGGCCGAGCAGTGAACAATTTAATTATTTCCACCTGAAAAAAAACGTAAGGGGTATGTATGGCATTTTTTTCTTCAGACCAAATTTATTTTCATATACAATCTTCATGAACATTGACAGGTATGTAGTACAAGAAATTCTGATCAGAGATCTGCCACCCAGGGGTCTCTAGTCCATTACTAGGCCGAGCAGTGACAAATTGAATTATTTCCACCTGAAAAAAAACATAAGGGGTATGTATGGCGTTTTTTTTTCAGACCAAATTTATTTTTATCTACAATCCTCATGCACTTTCACAGGTATGTAGAACATACAGTTCTGATTATAGAACTGCCACCCAGGGGTGTCTAGTCCATTACTAGGCCGAGCAGTGAACAATTTAATTATTTCCACCTGAAAAAAAACGTAAGGGGTATGTATGGCATTTTTTTCTTCAGACCAAATTTATTTTCATATACAATCTTCATGAACATTGACAGGTATGTAGTACAAGAAATTCTGATCAGAGATCTGCCACCCAGGGGTCTCTAGTCCATTACTAGGCCGAGCAGTGACAAATTGAATTATTTCCACCTGAAAAAAAACATAAGGGGTATGTATGGCTTTTTTTTTTCAGACCAAATGTATTTTTATCTACAATCCTCATGCACTTTCACAGGTATGTAGAACATACAGTTCTGATTATAGAACTGCCACCCAGGGGTGTCTAGTCCATTACTAGGCCGAGCAGTGAACAATTTAATTATGTCCACCTGAAAAAAAACATAAGGGGTATATATGGCTTTTTTTTTTCAGACCAAATTTATTTTTATCTACAATCCTCATGCACTTTCACAGGTATGTAGTACAAACAGTTCTGATTATAGATCTGCCACCCCGGGGTGTCTAGTCCATTACTAGGCCGAGCAGTGAACAATTTAATTATGTCCACCTGAAAAAAAACATAAGGGGTATGTATGGCTTTTTTTTTTCAGACCAAATGTATTTTTATCTACAATCCTCATGCACTTTCACAGGTATGTAGTACAAGCAATTGTGATCATAGATCTGCCAACCAGGGGTCTCTAGTCCATTACTAGGCCGAGCAGTGAACAATTTAATTATGTCCACCTGAAAAAAAACGTAAGGGGTATGTATGCCGTTTTTTTTTCAGACCAAATTTATTTTCATCTACAATCTTCATGCACTTTCACAGGTATGTAGTACAAACAGTTCTGATTATAGATCTGCCACCCAGGGGTGTCTAGTCCATTACTAGGCCGAGCAGTGAACAATTGAATTATGTCCACCTGAAAAAAAACATAAGGGGTATGTATGGTGTTTTTTTCAAATTTATTTTTATCTACAATCCTCATGCACTTTCACAGGTATGTAGTACAAACAGTTCTGATTATAGATCTGCCACCCAGGGGTGTCTAGTCCATTACTAGGCCGAGCAGTGAACAATTTAATTATGTCCACCTGAAAAAAAACATAAGGGATGGCATTTTTTTTTTCAGACCAAATTTATTTTTATCTACAATCTTCATGAACATTCACAGGTATGTAGTACAAGCAATTCTGATCAGAGATCTGCCACCCAGGGGTGTCTAGTCCATTACTAGGCCGAGCAGTGAACAATTTAATTATGTCCACCTGAAAAAAAACATAAGGGGTATGTATGGCTTTTTTTTTTCAGACCAAATGTATTTTTATCTACAATCCTCATGCACTTTCACAGGTATGTAGTACAAGCAATTGTGATCATAGATCTGCCAACCAGGGGTCTCTAGTCCATTACTAGGCCGAGCAGTGAACAATTTAATTATGTCCACCTGAAAAAAAACGTAAAGGGTATGTATGGCGTTTTTTTTTCAGACCAAATTTATTTTTATCTACAATCCTCATGCACTTTCACAGGTATGTAGTACAAGCAATTGTGATCATAGATCTGCCAACCAGGGGTCTCTAGTCCATTACTAGGCCGAGCAGTGAACAATTTAATTATGTCCACCTGAAAAAAAACGTAAGGGGTATGTATGCCGTTTTTTTTTCAGACCAAATTTATTTTCATCTACAATCTTCATGCACTTTCACAGGTATGTAGTACAAACAGTTCTGATTATAGATCTGCCACCCAGGGGTGTCTAGTCCATTACTAGGCCGAGCAGTGAACAATTGAATTATGTCCACCTGAAAAAAAACATAAGGGGTATGTATGGTGTTTTTTTCAAATTTATTTTTATCTACAATCCTCATGCACTTTCACAGGTATGTAGTACAAACAGTTCTGATTATAGATCTGCCACCCAGGGGTGTCTAGTCCATTACTAGGCCGAGCAGTGAACAATTTAATTATGTCCACCTGAAAAAAACATAAGGGATGGCATTTTTTTTTTCAGACCAAATTTATTTTTATCTACAATCTTCATGAACATTCACAGGTATGTAGTACAAGCAATTCTGATCAGAGATCTGCCACCCAGGGGTGTCTAGTCCATTACTAGGCCGAGCAGTGAACAATTTAATTATGTCCACCTGAAAAAAAACATAAGGGGTATGTATGGCTTTTTTTTTTCAGACCAAATGTATTTTTATCTACAATCCTCATGCACTTTCACAGGTATGTAGTACAAGCAATTGTGATCATAGATCTGCCAACCAGGGGTCTCTAGTCCATTACTAGGCCGAGCAGTGAACAATTTAATTATGTCCACCTAAAAAAAACGTAAAGGGTATGTATGGCGTTTTTTTTTCAGACCAAATTTATTTTTATCTACAATCCTCATGCACTTTCACAGGTATGTAGTACAAGCAATTGTGATCATAGATCTGCCAACCAGGGGTCTCTAGTCCATTACTAGGCCGAGCAGTGAACAATTTAATTATGTCCACCTGAAAAAAAACGTAAGGGGTATGTATGGTGTTTTTTTCAAATTTATTTTTATCTACAATCCTCATGCACTTTCACAGGTATGTAGTACAAACAGTTCTGATTATAGATCTGCCACCCAGGGGTGTCTAGTCCATTACTAGGCCGAGCAGTGAACAATTTAATTATGTCCACCTGAAAAAAAACATAAGGGATGGCATTTTTTTTTTCAGACCAAATTTATTTTTATCTACAATCTTCATGAACATTCACAGGTATGTAGTACAAGCAATTCTGATCAGAGATCTGCCACCCAGGGGTGTCTAGTCCATTACTAGGCCGAGCAGTGAACAATTTAATTATGTCCACCTGAAAAAAAACATAAGGGGTATGTATGGCTTTTTTTTTTTAGACCAAATGTATTTTTATCTACAATCCTCATGCACTTTCACAGGTATGTAGTACAAGCAATTGTGATCATAGATCTGCCAACCAGGGGTCTCTAGTCCATTACTAGGCCGAGCAGTGAACAATTTAATTATGTCCACCTGAAAAAAAACGTAAAGGGTATGTATGGCGTTTTTTTTTCAGACCAAATTTATTTTTATCTACAATCCTCATGCACTTTCACAGGTATGTAGTACAAGCAATTGTGATCATAGATCTGCCAACCAGGGGTCTCTAGTCCATTACTAGGCCGAGCAGTGAACAATTTAATTATGTCCACCTGAAAAAAAACGTAAGGGGTATGTATGCCGTTTTTTTTTCAGACCAAATTTATTTTCATCTACAATCTTCATGCACTTTCACAGGTATGTAGTACAAACAGTTCTGATTATAGATCTGCCACCCAGGGGTGTCTAGTCCATTACTAGGCCGAGCAGTGAACAATTGAATTATGTCCACCTGAAAAAAAACATAAGGGGTATGTATGGTGTTTTTTTCAAATTTATTTTTATCTACAATCCTCATGCACTTTCACAGGTATGTAGTACAAACAGTTCTGATTATAGATCTGCCACCCAGGGGTGTCTAGTCCATTACTAGGCCGAGCAGTGAACAATTTAATTATGTCCACCTGAAAAAAAACATAAGGGGTATGTATGGTGTTTTTTTCAAATTTATTTTTATCTACAATCCTCATGCACTTTCACAGGTATGTAGTACAAACAGTTCTGATTATAGATCTGCCACCCAGGGGTGTCTAGTCCATTACTAGGCCGAGCAGTGAACAATTTAATTATGTCCACCTGAAAAAAAACATAAGGGATGGCATTTTTTTTTTCAGACCAAATTTATTTTTATCTACAATCTTCATGAACATTCACCGGTATGTAGTACAAGCAATTCTGATCAGCGATCTGCCACCCAGGTGTCTCTAGTCTATTACTAGGCCGAGCAGTGACAAATTTAATTATTTCCACCTGAAAAAAAATGTAAGGGGTATGTATGGCATTTTTTTTTCAGACCAAATATATTTTCATCTACAATCTTCATGCACTTTCACAGGTATGTAGTACATACAGTTCTGATTATAGATCTGCCACCCAGGGGTGTCTAGTCCATTACTAGGCCGAGCAGTGACAAATTTAATTATTTCCACCTGAAAAAAAACATAAGGGGTATGTATGACTTTTTTTTCAAATTTATTTTTAACAATAATCCTCATGCACTTTCACAGGTATGTAGTACAAACAGTTCTGATTATAGATCTGCCACTCAGGGGTGTCTAGTCCATTACTAGGCCGAGCAGTGAACAATTTAATTATTATTATACCCCTTATGTTTTTTTTCAGGTGGACATAATTAAATTGTTCACTGCTCGGCCTAGTAATGGACTAGACACCCCTGGGTGGCAGATCTATAATCAGAACTGTATGTACTACATACCTGTGAAAGTGCATGAAGATTGTAGATGAAAATAAATTTGGTCTGAAAAAAAAACGCCATACATACCCCTTACGTTTTTTTTCAGGTGGAAATAATTAAATTGTTCACTGCTTGGCCTAGTAATGGACTAGACACCCCTGGGTGGCAGATCTATAATCAGAACTGTTTGTACTACATACCTGTGAAAGTGCATGAAGATTGTAGATGAAAATAAATTTGGTCTGAAAAAAAAACGCCATACATACCCCTTACGTTTTTTTTCAGGTGGACATAATTAAATTGTTCACTGCTCGGCCTAGTAATGGACTAGAGACCCCTGGTTGGCAGATCTATGATCACAATTGCTTGTACTACATACCTGTGAAAGTGCATGAGGATTGTAGATAAAAATAAATTGGGTCTGAAAAAAAAACGCCATACATACCCCTTATGTTTTTTTTCAGGTGGACATAATTAAATTGTTCACTGCTCGGCCTAGTAATGGACTACACACCCCTGGGTGGCAGATCTATAATCAGAACTGTATGTACTACATACCTGTGAAAGTGCATGAAGATTGTAGATGAAAATAAATTTGGTCTGAAAAAAAAACGCCATACATACCCCTTACGTTTTTTTTCAGGTGGACATAATTAAATTGTTCACTGCTCGGCCTAGTAATGGACTAGAGACCCCTGGTTGGCAGATCTATGATCACAATTGCTTGTACTACATACCTGTGAAAGTGCATGAGGATTGTAGATAAAAATAAATTTGGTCTGAAAAAAAAACGCCATACATACCCCTTATGTTTTTTTTCAGGTGGACATAATTAAATTGTTCACTGCTCGGCCTAGTAATGGACTAGACACCCCTGGGTGGCAGATCTATAATCAGAACTGTATGTACTACATACCTGTAAAAGTGCAGGAAGATTGTAGATGAAAATAAATTTGGTCTGAAAAAAAAACGCCATACATACCCCTTACGTTTTTTTTCAGGTGGACATAATTAAATTGTTCACTGCTCGGCCTAGTAATGGACTAGAGACCCCTGGTTGGCAGATCTATGATCACAATTGCTTGTACTACATACCTGTGAAAGTGCATGAGGATTGTAGATAAAAATAAATTTGGTCTGAAAAAAAAACGCCATACATACCCCTTATGTTTTTTTTCAGGTGGACATAATTAAATTGTTCACTGCTCGGCCTAGTAATGGACTAGACACCCCTGGGTGGCAGATCTATAATCAGAACTGTATGTACTACATACCTGTGAAAGTGCATGAAGATTGTAGATGAAAATAAATTTGGTCTGAAAAAAAAACGCCATACATACCCCTTACGTTTTTTTTCAGGTGGACATAATTAAATTGTTCACTGCTCGGCCTAGTAATGGACTAGAGACCCCTGGTTGGCAGATCTATGATCACAATTGCTTGTACTACATACCTGTGAAAGTGCATGAGGATTGTAGATAAAAAATAAATTTGGTCTGAAAAAAAAACGCCATACATACCCCTTATGTTTTTTTTCAGGTGGACATAATTAAATTGTTCACTGCTCGGCCTAGTAATGGACTAGACACCCCTGGGTGGCAGATCTATAATCAGAACTGTATGTACTACATACCTGTGAAAGTGCATGAAGATTGTAGATGAAAATAAATTTGGTCTGAAAAAAAAACGCCATACATACCCCTTACGTTTTTTTTCAGGTGGACATAATTAAATTGTTCACTGCTCGGCCTAGTAATGGACTAGACACCCCTGGGTGGCAGATCTATAATCAGAACTGTTTGTACTACATACCTGTGAAAGTGCATGAAGATTGTAGATGAAAATAAATTTGGTCTGAAAAAAAAACGCCATACATACCCCTTACGTTTTTTTTCAGGTGGACATAATTAAATTGTTCACTGCTCGGCCTAGTAATGGACTAGAGACCCCTGGTTGGCAGATCTATGATCACAATTGCTTGTACTACATACCTGTGAAAGTGCATGAGGATTGTAGATAAAAATAAATTTGGTCTGAAAAAAAAACGCCATACATACCCCTTATGTTTTTTTTCAGGTGGACATAATTAAATTGTTCACTGCTCGGCCTAGTAATGGACTAGACACCCCTGGGTGGCAGATCTATAATCAGAACTGTATGTACTACATACCTGTGAAAGTGCATGAAGATTGTAGATGAAAATAAATTTGGTCTGAAAAAAAAACGCCATACATACCCCTTACGTTTTTTTTCAGGTGGACATAATTAAATTGTTCACTGCTCGGCCTAGTAATGGACTAGACACCCCTGGGTGGCAGATCTATAATCAGAACTGTATGTACTACATACCTGTGAAAGTGCATGAAGATTGTAGATGAAAATAAATTTGGTCTGAAAGAAAAACGCCATACATACCCCTTACGTTTTTTTTCAGGTGGACATAATTAAATTGTTCACTGCTCGGCCTAGTAATGGACTAGAGACCCCTGGTTGGCAGATCTATGATCACAATTGCTTGTACTACATACCTGTGAAAGTGCATGAGGATTGTAGATAAAAATAAATTTGGTCTGAAAAAAAAACGCCATACATACCCCTTATGTTTTTTTTCAGGTGGACATAATTAAATTGTTCACTGCTCGGCCTAGTAATGGACTAGACACCCCTGGGTGGCAGATCTATAATCAGAACTGTATGTACTACATACCTGTGAAAGTCCATGAAGATTGTAGATGAAAATAAATTTGGTCTGAAAAAAAAACGCCATACATACCCCTTACGTTTTTTTTCAGGTGGACATAATTAAATTGTTCACTGCTCGGCCTAGTAATGGACTAGACACCCCTGGGTGGCAGATCTATAATCAGAACTGTTTGTACTACATACCTGTGAAAGTGCATGAAGATTGTAGATGAAAATAAATTTGGTCTGAAAGAAAAACGCCATACATACCCCTTACGTTTTTTTTCAGGTGGACATAATTAAATTGTTCACTGCTCGGCCTAGTAATGGACTAGAGACCCCTGGTTGGCAGATCTATGATCACAATTGCTTGTACTACATACCTGTGAAAGTGCATGAGGATTGTAGATAAAAATAAATTTGGTCTGAAAAAAAAACGCCATACATACCCCTTATGTTTTTTTTCAGGTGGACATAATTAAATTGTTCACTGCTCGGCCTAGTAATGGACTAGACACCCCTGGGTGGCAGATCTATAATCAGAACTGTATATACTACATACCTGTGAAAGTGCATGAAGATTGTAGATGAAAATAAATTTGGTCTGAAAAAAAAATGCCATACATACCCCTTACGTTTTTTTTCAGGTGGACATAATTAAATTGTTCACTGCTCGGCCTAGTAATGGACTAGAGACCCCTGGGTGGCAGATCTATAATCAGAACTGTATGTACTACATACCTGTGAAAGTGCATGAAGATTGTAGATGAAAATAAATTTGGTCTGAAAAAAAAACGCCATACATACCCCTTACGTTTTTTTTCAGGTGGACATAATTAAATTGTTCACTGCTCGGCCTAGTAATGGACTAGAGACCCCTGGTTGGCAGATCTATGATCACAATTGCTTGTACTACATACCTGTGAAAGTGCATGAGGATTGTAGATAAAAATAAATTTGGTCTGAAAAAAAAACGCCATACATACCCCTTATGTTTTTTTTCAGGTGGACATAATTAAATTGTTCACTGCTCGGCCTAGTAATGGACTAGACACCCCTGGGTGGCAGATCTATAATCAGAACTGTATGTACTACATACCTGTGAAAGTGCATGAAGATTGTAGATGAAAATAAATTTGGTCTGAAAAAAAAACGCCATACATACCCCTTACGTTTTTTTTCAGGTGGACATAATTAAATTGTTCACTGCTCGGCCTAGTAATGGACTAGAGACCCCTGGTTGGCAGATCTATGATCACAATTGCTTGTACTACATACCTGTGAAAGTGCATGAGGATTGTAGATAAAATAAATTTGGTCTGAAAAAAAAACGCCATACATACCCCTTATGTTTTTTTTCAGGTGGACATAATTAAATTGTTCACTGCTCGGCCTAGTAATGGACTAGACACCCCTGGGTGGCAGATCTATAATCAGAACTGTATGTACTACATACCTGTGAAAGTGCATGAAGATTGTAGATGAAAATAAATTTGGTCTGAAAAAAAAACGCCATACACCCCTTACGTTTTTTTTCAGGTGGACATAATTAAATTGTTCACTGCTCGGCCTAGTAATAGACTAGACACCCCTGGGTGGCAGATCTATAATCAGAACTGTTTGTACTACATACCTGTGAAAGTGCATGAAGATTGTAGATGAAAATAAATTTGGTCTGAAAAAAAAACGCCATACATACCCCTTACGTTTTTTTTCAGGTGGACATAATTAAATTGTTCACTGCTCGGCCTAGTAATGGACTAGAGACCCCTGGTTGGCAGATCTATGATCACAATTGCTTGTACTACATACCTGTGAAAGTGCATGAGGATTGTAGATAAAAATAAATTTGGTCTGAAAAAAAAACGCCATACATACCCCTTATGTTTTTTTTCAGGTGGACATAATTAAATTGTTCACTGCTCGGCCTAGTAATGGACTAGACACCCCTGGGTGGCAGATCTATAATCAGAACTGTATGTACTACATACCTGTGAAAGTCCATGAAGATTGTAGATGAAAATAAATTTGGTCTGAAAAAAAAACGCCATACATACCCCTTACGTTTTTTTTCAGGTGGACATAATTAAATTGTTCACTGCTCGGCCTAGTAATGGACTAGACACCCCTGGGTGGCAGATCTATAATCAGAACTGTTTGTACTACATACCTGTGAAAGTGCATGAAGATTGTAGATGAAAATAAATTTGGTCTGAAAGAAAAACGCCATACATACCCCTTACGTTTTTTTTCAGGTGGACATAATTAAATTGTTCACTGCTCGGCCTAGTAATGGACTAGAGACCCCTGGTTGGCAGATCTATGATCACAATTGCTTGTACTACATACCTGTGAAAGTGCATGAGGATTGTAGATAAAAATAAATTTGGTCTGAAAAAAAAACGCCATACATACCCCTTATGTTTTTTTTCAGGTGGACATAATTAAATTGTTCACTGCTCGGCCTAGTAATGGACTAGACACCCCTGGGTGGCAGATCTATAATCAGAACTGTATGTACTACATACCTGTAAAAGTGCAGGAAGATTGTAGATGAAAATAAATTTGGTCTGAAAAAAAAACGCCATACATACCCCTTACGTTTTTTTTCAGGTGGACATAATTAAATTGTTCACTGCTCGGCCTAGTAATGGACTAGAGACCCCTGGTTGGCAGATCTATGATCACAATTGCTTGTACTACATACCTGTGAAAGTGCATGAGGATTGTAGATAAAAATAAATTTGGTCTGAAAAAAAAACGCCATACATACCCCTTATGTTTTTTTTCAGGTGGACATAATTAAATTGTTCACTGCTCGGCCTAGTAATGGACTAGACACCCCTGGGTGGCAGATCTATAATCAGAACTGTATGTACTACATACCTGTGAAAGTGCATGAAGATTGTAGATGAAAATAAATTTGGTCTGAAAAAAAAACGCCATACATACCCCTTACGTTTTTTTTCAGGTGGACATAATTAAATTGTTCACTGCTCGGCCTAGTAATGGACTAGAGACCCCTGGTTGGCAGATCTATGATCACAATTGCTTGTACTACATACCTGTGAAAGTGCATGAGGATTGTAGATAAAAAATAAATTTGGTCTGAAAAAAAAACGCCATACATACCCCTTATGTTTTTTTTCAGGTGGACATAATTAAATTGTTCACTGCTCGGCCTAGTAATGGACTAGACACCCCTGGGTGGCAGATCTATAATCAGAACTGTATGTACTACATACCTGTGAAAGTGCATGAAGATTGTAGATGAAAATAAATTTGGTCTGAAAAAAAAACGCCATACATACCCCTTACGTTTTTTTTCAGGTGGACATAATTAAATTGTTCACTGCTCGGCCTAGTAATGGACTAGACACCCCTGGGTGGCAGATCTATAATCAGAACTGTTTGTACTACATACCTGTGAAAGTGCATGAAGATTGTAGATGAAAATAAATTTGGTCTGAAAAAAAAACGCCATACATACCCCTTACGTTTTTTTTCAGGTGGACATAATTAAATTGTTCACTGCTCGGCCTAGTAATGGACTAGAGACCCCTGGTTGGCAGATCTATGATCACAATTGCTTGTACTACATACCTGTGAAAGTGCATGAGGATTGTAGATAAAAATAAATTTGGTCTGAAAAAAAAACGCCATACATACCCCTTATGTTTTTTTTCAGGTGGACATAATTAAATTGTTCACTGCTCGGCCTAGTAATGGACTAGACACCCCTGGGTGGCAGATCTATAATCAGAACTGTATGTACTACATACCTGTGAAAGTGCATGAAGATTGTAGATGAAAATAAATTTGGTCTGAAAAAAAAACGCCATACATACCCCTTACGTTTTTTTTCAGGTGGACATAATTAAATTGTTCACTGCTCGGCCTAGTAATGGACTAGACACCCCTGGGTGGCAGATCTATAATCAGAACTGTATGTACTACATACCTGTGAAAGTGCATGAAGATTGTAGATGAAAATAAATTTGGTCTGAAAGAAAAACGCCATACATACCCCTTACGTTTTTTTTCAGGTGGACATAATTAAATTGTTCACTGCTCGGCCTAGTAATGGACTAGAGACCCCTGGTTGGCAGATCTATGATCACAATTGCTTGTACTACATACCTGTGAAAGTGCATGAGGATTGTAGATAAAAATAAATTTGGTCTGAAAAAAAAACGCCATACATACCCCTTATGTTTTTTTTCAGGTGGACATAATTAAATTGTTCACTGCTCGGCCTAGTAATGGACTAGACACCCCTGGGTGGCAGATCTATAATCAGAACTGTATGTACTACATACCTGTGAAAGTCCATGAAGATTGTAGATGAAAATAAATTTGGTCTGAAAAAAAAACGCCATACATACCCCTTACGTTTTTTTTCAGGTGGACATAATTAAATTGTTCACTGCTCGGCCTAGTAATGGACTAGACACCCCTGGGTGGCAGATCTATAATCAGAACTGTTTGTACTACATACCTGTGAAAGTGCATGAAGATTGTAGATGAAAATAAATTTGGTCTGAAAGAAAAACGCCATACATACCCCTTACGTTTTTTTTCAGGTGGACATAATTAAATTGTTCACTGCTCGGCCTAGTAATGGACTAGAGACCCCTGGTTGGCAGATCTATGATCACAATTGCTTGTACTACATACCTGTGAAAGTGCATGAGGATTGTAGATAAAAATAAATTTGGTCTGAAAAAAAAACGCCATACATACCCCTTATGTTTTTTTTCAGGTGGACATAATTAAATTGTTCACTGCTCGGCCTAGTAATGGACTAGACACCCCTGGGTGGCAGATCTATAATCAGAACTGTATATACTACATACCTGTGAAAGTGCATGAAGATTGTAGATGAAAATAAATTTGGTCTGAAAAAAAAATGCCATACATACCCCTTACGTTTTTTTTCAGGTGGACATAATTAAATTGTTCACTGCTCGGCCTAGTAATGGACTAGAGACCCCTGGGTGGCAGATCTATAATCAGAACTGTATGTACTACATACCTGTGAAAGTGCATGAAGATTGTAGATGAAAATAAATTTGGTCTGAAAAAAAAACGCCATACATACCCCTTACGTTTTTTTTCAGGTGGACATAATTAAATTGTTCACTGCTCGGCCTAGTAATGGACTAGAGACCCCTGGTTGGCAGATCTATGATCACAATTGCTTGTACTACATACCTGTGAAAGTGCATGAGGATTGTAGATAAAAATAAATTTGGTCTGAAAAAAAAACGCCATACATACCCCTTATGTTTTTTTTCAGGTGGACATAATTAAATTGTTCACTGCTCGGCCTAGTAATGGACTAGACACCCCTGGGTGGCAGATCTATAATCAGAACTGTATGTACTACATACCTGTGAAAGTGCATGAAGATTGTAGATGAAAATAAATTTGGTCTGAAAAAAAAACGCCATACATACCCCTTACGTTTTTTTTCAGGTGGACATAATTAAATTGTTCACTGCTCGGCCTAGTAATGGACTAGAGACCCCTGGTTGGCAGATCTATGATCACAATTGCTTGTACTACATACCTGTGAAAGTGCATGAGGATTGTAGATAAAATAAATTTGGTCTGAAAAAAAAACGCCATACATACCCCTTATGTTTTTTTTCAGGTGGACATAATTAAATTGTTCACTGCTCGGCCTAGTAATGGACTAGACACCCCTGGGTGGCAGATCTATAATCAGAACTGTATGTACTACATACCTGTGAAAGTGCATGAAGATTGTAGATGAAAATAAATTTGGTCTGAAAAAAAAACGCCATACACCCCTTACGTTTTTTTTCAGGTGGACATAATTAAATTGTTCACTGCTCGGCCTAGTAATAGACTAGACACCCCTGGGTGGCAGATCTATAATCAGAACTGTTTGTACTACATACCTGTGAAAGTGCATGAAGATTGTAGATGAAAATAAATTTGGTCTGAAAAAAAAACGCCATACATACCCCTTACGTTTTTTTTCAGGTGGACATAATTAAATTGTTCACTGCTCGGCCTAGTAATGGACTAGAGACCCCTGGTTGGCAGATCTATGATCACAATTGCTTGTACTACATACCTGTGAAAGTGCATGAGGATTGTAGATAAAAATAAATTTGGTCTGAAAAAAAAACGCCATACATACCCCTTATGTTTTTTTTCAGGTGGACATAATTAAATTGTTCACTGCTCGGCCTAGTAATGGACTAGACACCCCTGGGTGGCAGATCTATAATCAGAACTGTATGTACTACATACCTGTGAAAGTCCATGAAGATTGTAGATGAAAATAAATTTGGTCTGAAAAAAAAACGCCATACATACCCCTTACGTTTTTTTTCAGGTGGACATAATTAAATTGTTCACTGCTCGGCCTAGTAATGGACTAGACACCCCTGGGTGGCAGATCTATAATCAGAACTGTTTGTACTACATACCTGTGAAAGTGCATGAAGATTGTAGATGAAAATAAATTTGGTCTGAAAGAAAAACGCCATACATACCCCTTACGTTTTTTTTCAGGTGGACATAATTAAATTGTTCACTGCTCGGCCTAGTAATGGACTAGAGACCCCTGGTTGGCAGATCTATGATCACAATTGCTTGTACTACATACCTGTGAAAGTGCATGAGGATTGTAGATAAAAATAAATTTGGTCTGAAAAAAAAACGCCATACATACCCCTTATGTTTTTTTTCAGGTGGACATAATTAAATTGTTCACTGCTCGGCCTAGTAATGGACTAGACACCCCTGGGTGGCAGATCTATAATCAGAACTGTATGTACTACATACCTGTGAAAGTGCATGAAGATTGTAGATGAAAATAAATTTGGTCTGAAAAAAAAACGCCATACATACCCCTTACGTTTTTTTTCAGGTGGACATAATTAAATTGTTCACTGCTCGGCCTAGTAATGGACTAGAGACCCCTGGTTGGCAGATCTATGATCACAATTGCTTGTACTACATACCTGTGAAAGTGCATGAGGATTGTAGATAAAAATAAATTTGGTCTGAAAAAAAAACGCCATACATACCCCTTATGTTTTTTTTCAGGTGGACATAATTAAATTGTTCACTGCTCGGCCTAGTAATGGACTAGACACCCCTGGGTGGCAGATCTATAATCAGAACTGTATGTACTACATACCTGTGAAAGTCCATGAAGATTGTAGATGAAAATAAATTTGGTCTGAAAAAAAAACGCCATACATACCCCTTACGTTTTTTTTCAGGTGGACATAATTAAATTGTTCACTGCTCGGCCTAGTAATGGACTAGACACCCCTGGGTGGCAGATCTATAATCAGAACTGTTTGTACTACATACCTGTGAAAGTGCATGAAGATTGTAGATGAAAATAAATTTGGTCTGAAAGAAAAACGCCATACATACCCCTTACGTTTTTTTTCAGGTGGACATAATTAAATTGTTCACTGCTCGGCCTAGTAATGGACTAGAGACCCCTGGTTGGCAGATCTATGATCACAATTGCTTGTACTACATACCTGTGAAAGTGCATGAGGATTGTAGATAAAAATAAATTTGGTCTGAAAAAAAAACGCCATACATACCCCTTATGTTTTTTTTCAGGTGGACATAATTAAATTGTTCACTGCTCGGCCTAGTAATGGACTAGACACCCCTGGGTGGCAGATCTATAATCAGAACTGTATATACTACATACCTGTGAAAGTGCATGAAGATTGTAGATGAAAATAAATTTGGTCTGAAAAAAAAACGCCATACATACCCCTTACGTTTTTTTTCAGGTGGACATAATTAAATTGTTCACTGCTCGGCCTAGTAATGGACTAGAGACCCCTGGGTGGCAGATCTATAATCAGAACTGTATGTACTACATACCTGTGAAAGTGCATGAAGATTGTAGATGAAAATAAATTTGGTCTGAAAAAAAAACGCCATACATACCCCTTACGTTTTTTTTCAGGTGGACATAATTAAATTGTTCACTGCTCGGCCTAGTAATGGACTAGAGACCCCTGGTTGGCAGATCTATGATCACAATTGCTTGTACTACATACCTGTGAAAGTGCATGAGGATTGTAGATAAAAATAAATTTGGTCTGAAAAAAAAACGCCATACATACCCCTTATGTTTTTTTTCAGGTGGACATAATTAAATTGTTCACTGCTCGGCCTAGTAATGGACTAGACACCCCTGGGTGGCAGATCTATAATCAGAACTGTATGTACTACATACCTGTGAAAGTGCATGAAGATTGTAGATGAAAATAAATTTGGTCTGAAAAAAAAACGCCATACATACCCCTTACGTTTTTTTTCAGGTGGACATAATTAAATTGTTCACTGCTCGGCCTAGTAATGGACTAGAGACCCCTGGTTGGCAGATCTATGATCACAATTGCTTGTACTACATACCTGTGAAAGTGCATGAGGATTGTAGATAAAATAAATTTGGTCTGAAAAAAAAACGCCATACATACCCCTTATGTTTTTTTTCAGGTGGACATAATTAAATTGTTCACTGCTCGGCCTAGTAATGGACTAGACTCCCCTGGGTGGCAGATCTATAATCAGAACTGTATGTACTACATACCTGTGAAAGTGCATGAAGATTGTAGATGAAAATAAATTTGGTCTGAAAAAAAAACGCCATACATACCCCTTACGTTTTTTTTCAGGTGGACATAATTAAATTGTTCACTGCTCGGCCTAGTAATAGACTAGACACCCCTGGGTGGCAGATCTATAATCAGAACTGTTTGTACTACATACCTGTGAAAGTGCATGAAGATTGTAGATGAAAATAAATTTGGTCTGAAAAAAAAACGCCATACATACCCCTTACGTTTTTTTTCAGGTGGACATAATTAAATTGTTCACTGCTCGGCCTAGTAATGGACTAGAGACCCCTGGTTGGCAGATCTATGATCACAATTGCTTGTACTACATACCTGTGAAAGTGCATGAGGATTGTAGATAAAAATAAATTTGGTCTGAAAAAAAAACGCCATACATACCCCTTATGTTTTTTTTCAGGTGGACATAATTAAATTGTTCACTGCTCGGCCTAGTAATGGACTAGACACCCCTGGGTGGCAGATCTATAATCAGAACTGTATGTACTACATACCTGTGAAAGTCCATGAAGATTGTAGATGAAAATAAATTTGGTCTGAAAAAAAAACGCCATACATACCCCTTACGTTTTTTTTCAGGTGGACATAATTAAATTGTTCACTGCTCGGCCTAGTAATGGACTAGACACCCCTGGGTGGCAGATCTATAATCAGAACTGTTTGTACTACATACCTGTGAAAGTGCATGAAGATTGTAGATGAAAATAAATTTGGTCTGAAAGAAAAACGCCATACATACCCCTTACGTTTTTTTTCAGGTGGACATAATTAAATTGTTCACTGCTCGGCCTAGTAATGGACTAGAGACCCCTGGTTGGCAGATCTATGATCACAATTGCTTGTACTACATACCTGTGAAAGTGCATGAGGATTGTAGATAAAAATAAATTTGGTCTGAAAAAAAAACGCCATACATACCCCTTATGTTTTTTTTCAGGTGGACATAATTAAATTGTTCACTGCTCGGCCTAGTAATGGACTAGACACCCCTGGGTGGCAGATCTATAATCAGAACTGTATGTACTACATACCTGTGAAAGTGCATGAAGATTGTAGATGAAAATAAATTTGGTCTGAAAAAAAAACGCCATACATACCCCTTACGTTTTTTTTCAGGTGGACATAATTAAATTGTTCACTGCTCGGCCTAGTAATGGACTAGAGACCCCTGGTTGGCAGATCTATGATCACAATTGCTTGTACTACATACCTGTGAAAGTGCATGAGGATTGTAGATAAAAATAAATTTGGTCTGAAAAAAAAACGCCATACATACCCCTTACGTTTTTTTTCAGGTGGACATAATTAAATTGTTCACTGCTCGGCCTAGTAATGGACTAGACACCCCTGGGTGGCAGATCTATAATCAGAACTGTTTGTACTACATACCTGTGAAAGTGCATGAAGATTGTAGATGAAAATAAATTTGGTCTGAAAAAAAAACGCCATACATACCCCTTACGTTTTTTTTCAGGTGGACATAATTAAATTGTTCACTGCTCGGCCTAGTAATGGACTAGAGACCCCTGGTTGGCAGATCTATGATCACAATTGCTTGTACTACATACCTGTGAAAGTGCATGAGGATTGTAGATAAAAATAAATTTGGTCTGAAAAAAAAACGCCATACATACCCCTTATGTTTTTTTTCAGGTGGACATAATTAAATTGTTCACTGCTCGGCCTAGTAATGGACTAGACACCCCTGGGTGGCAGATCTATAATCAGAACTGTATGTACTACATACCTGTGAAAGTGCATGAAGATTGTAGATGAAAATAAATTTGGTCTGAAAAAAAAACGCCATACATACCCCTTACGTTTTTTTTCAGGTGGAAATAATTAAATTGTTCACTGCTTGGCCTAGTAATGGACTAGACACCCCTGGGTGGCAGATCTATAATCAGAACTGTTTGTACTACATACCTGTGAAAGTGCATGAAGATTGTAGATGAAAATAAATTTGGTCTGAAAAAAAAACGCCATACATACCCCTTACGTTTTTTTTCAGGTGGACATAATTAAATTGTTCACTGCTCGGCCTAGTAATGGACTAGAGACCCCTGGTTGGCAGATCTATGATCACAATTGCTTGTACTACATACCTGTGAAAGTGCATGAGGATTGTAGATAAAAATAAATTTGGTCTGAAAAAAAAACGCCATACATACCCCTTATGTTTTTTTTCAGGTGGACATAATTAAATTGTTCACTGCTCGGCCTAGTAATGGACTAGACACCCCTGGGTGGCAGATCTATAATCAGAACTGTATGTACTACATACCTGTGAAAGTGCATGAAGATTGTAGATGAAAATAAATTTGGTCTGAAAAAAAAACGCCATACATACCCCTTACGTTTTTTTTCAGGTGGACATAATTAAATTGTTCACTGCTCGGCCTAGTAATGGACTAGAGACCCCTGGTTGGCAGATCTATGATCACAATTGCTTGTACTACATACCTGTGAAAGTGCATGAGGATTGTAGATAAAAATAAATTTGGTCTGAAAAAAAAACGCCATACATACCCCTTATGTTTTTTTTCAGGTGGACATAATTAAATTGTTCACTGCTCGGCCTAGTAATGGACTAGACACCCCTGGGTGGCAGATCTATAATCAGAACTGTATGTACTACATACCTGTGAAAGTGCATGAAGATTGTAGATGAAAATAAATTTGGTCTGAAAAAAAAACGCCATACATACCCCTTACGTTTTTTTTCAGGTGGACATAATTAAATTGTTCACTGCTCGGCCTAGTAATAGACTAGACACCCCTGGGTGGCAGATCTATAATCAGAACTGTTTGTACTACATACCTGTGAAAGTGCATGAAGATTGTAGATGAAAATAAATTTGGTCTGAAAAAAAAACGCCATACATACCCCTTACGTTTTTTTTCAGGTGGACATAATTAAATTGTTCACTGCTCGGCCTAGTAATGGACTAGAGACCCCTGGGTGGCAGATCTATAATCAGAACTGTATGTACTACATACCTGTGAAAGTGCATGAAGATTGTAGATGAAAATAAATTTGGTCTGAAAAAAAAACGCCATACATACCCCTTACGTTTTTTTTCAGGTGGACATAATTAAATTGTTCACTGCTCGGCCTAGTAATGGACTAGAGACCCCTGGTTGGCAGATCTATGATCACAATTGCTTGTACTACATACCTGTGAAAGTGCATGAGGATTGTAGATAAAAATAAATTTGGTCTGAAAAAAAAACGCCATACATACCCCTTATGTTTTTTTTCAGGTGGACATAATTAAATTGTTCACTGCTCGGCCTAGTAATGGACTAGACACCCCTGGGTGGCAGATCTATAATCAGAACTGTATGTACTACATACCTGTGAAAGTGCATGAAGATTGTAGATGAAAATAAATTTGGTCTGAAAAAAAAACGCCATACATACCCCTTACGTTTTTTTTCAGGTGGACATAATTAAATTGTTCACTGCTCGGCCTAGTAATGGACTAGAGACCCCTGGTTGGCAGATCTATGATCACAATTGCTTGTACTACATACCTGTGAAAGTGCATGAGGATTGTAGATAAAATAAATTTGGTCTGAAAAAAAAACGCCATACATACCCCTTATGTTTTTTTTCAGGTGGACATAATTAAATTGTTCACTGCTCGGCCTAGTAATGGACTAGACTCCCCTGGGTGGCAGATCTATAATCAGAACTGTATGTACTACATACCTGTGAAAGTGCATGAAGATTGTAGATGAAAATAAATTTGGTCTGAAAAAAAAACGCCATACATACCCCTTACGTTTTTTTTCAGGTGGACATAATTAAATTGTTCACTGCTCGGCCTAGTAATAGACTAGACACCCCTGGGTGGCAGATCTATAATCAGAACTGTTTGTACTACATACCTGTGAAAGTGCATGAAGATTGTAGATGAAAATAAATTTGGTCTGAAAAAAAAACGCCATACATACCCCTTACGTTTTTTTTCAGGTGGACATAATTAAATTGTTCACTGCTCGGCCTAGTAATGGACTAGAGACCCCTGGTTGGCAGATCTATGATCACAATTGCTTGTACTACATACCTGTGAAAGTGCATGAGGATTGTAGATAAAAATAAATTTGGTCTGAAAAAAAAACGCCATACATACCCCTTATGTTTTTTTTCAGGTGGACATAATTAAATTGTTCACTGCTCGGCCTAGTAATGGACTAGACACCCCTGGGTGGCAGATCTATAATCAGAACTGTATGTACTACATACCTGTGAAAGTCCATGAAGATTGTAGATGAAAATAAATTTGGTCTGAAAAAAAAACGCCATACATACCCCTTACGTTTTTTTTCAGGTGGACATAATTAAATTGTTCACTGCTCGGCCTAGTAATGGACTAGACACCCCTGGGTGGCAGATCTATAATCAGAACTGTTTGTACTACATACCTGTGAAAGTGCATGAAGATTGTAGATGAAAATAAATTTGGTCTGAAAGAAAAACGCCATACATACCCCTTACGTTTTTTTTCAGGTGGACATAATTAAATTGTTCACTGCTCGGCCTAGTAATGGACTAGAGACCCCTGGTTGGCAGATCTATGATCACAATTGCTTGTACTACATACCTGTGAAAGTGCATGAGGATTGTAGATAAAAATAAATTTGGTCTGAAAAAAAAACGCCATACATACCCCTTATGTTTTTTTTCAGGTGGACATAATTAAATTGTTCACTGCTCGGCCTAGTAATGGACTAGACACCCCTGGGTGGCAGATCTATAATCAGAACTGTATGTACTACATACCTGTGAAAGTGCATGAAGATTGTAGATGAAAATAAATTTGGTCTGAAAAAAAAACGCCATACATACCCCTTACGTTTTTTTTCAGGTGGACATAATTAAATTGTTCACTGCTCGGCCTAGTAATGGACTAGAGACCCCTGGTTGGCAGATCTATGATCACAATTGCTTGTACTACATACCTGTGAAAGTGCATGAGGATTGTAGATAAAATAAATTTGGTCTGAAAAAAAAACGCCATACATACCCCTTATGTTTTTTTTCAGGTGGACATAATTAAATTGTTCACTGCTCGGCCTAGTAATGGACTAGACTCCCCTGGGTGGCAGATCTATAATCAGAACTGTATGTACTACATACCTGTGAAAGTGCATGAAGATTGTAGATGAAAATAAATTTGGTCTGAAAAAAAAACGCCATACATACCCCTTACGTTTTTTTTCAGGTGGACATAATTAAATTGTTCACTGCTCGGCCTAGTAATAGACTAGACACCCCTGGGTGGCAGATCTATAATCAGAACTGTTTGTACTACATACCTGTGAAAGTGCATGAAGATTGTAGATGAAAATAAATTTGGTCTGAAAAAAAAACGCCATACATACCCCTTACGTTTTTTTTCAGGTGGACATAATTAAATTGTTCACTGCTCGGCCTAGTAATGGACTAGAGACCCCTGGTTGGCAGATCTATGATCACAATTGCTTGTACTACATACCTGTGAAAGTGCATGAGGATTGTAGATAAAAATAAATTTGGTCTGAAAAAAAAACGCCATACATACCCCTTATGTTTTTTTTCAGGTGGACATAATTAAATTGTTCACTGCTCGGCCTAGTAATGGACTAGACACCCCTGGGTGGCAGATCTATAATCAGAACTGTATGTACTACATACCTGTGAAAGTCCATGAAGATTGTAGATGAAAATAAATTTGGTCTGAAAAAAAAACGCCATACATACCCCTTACGTTTTTTTTCAGGTGGACATAATTAAATTGTTCACTGCTCGGCCTAGTAATGGACTAGACACCCCTGGGTGGCAGATCTATAATCAGAACTGTTTGTACTACATACCTGTGAAAGTGCATGAAGATTGTAGATGAAAATAAATTTGGTCTGAAAGAAAAACGCCATACATACCCCTTACGTTTTTTTTCAGGTGGACATAATTAAATTGTTCACTGCTCGGCCTAGTAATGGACTAGAGACCCCTGGTTGGCAGATCTATGATCACAATTGCTTGTACTACATACCTGTGAAAGTGCATGAGGATTGTAGATAAAAATAAATTTGGTCTGAAAAAAAAACGCCATACATACCCCTTATGTTTTTTTTCAGGTGGACATAATTAAATTGTTCACTGCTCGGCCTAGTAATGGACTAGACACCCCTGGGTGGCAGATCTATAATCAGAACTGTATGTACTACATACCTGTGAAAGTGCATGAAGATTGTAGATGAAAATAAATTTGGTCTGAAAAAAAAACGCCATACATACCCTTTACGTTTTTTTTCAGGTGGACATAATTAAATTGTTCACTGCTCGGCCTAGTAATGGACTAGAGACCCCTGGTTGGCAGATCTATGATCACAATTGCTTGTACTACATACCTGTGAAAGTGCATGAGGATTGTAGATAAAAATAAATTTGGTCTGAAAAAAAAACGCCATACATACCCCTTACGTTTTTTTTCAGGTGGACATAATTAAATTGTTCACTGCTCGGCCTAGTAATGGACTAGACACCCCTGGGTGGCAGATCTATAATCAGAACTGTTTGTACTACATACCTGTGAAAGTGCATGAAGATTGTAGATGAAAATAAATTTGGTCTGAAAAAAAAACGCCATACATACCCCTTACGTTTTTTTTCAGGTGGACATAATTAAATTGTTCACTGCTCGGCCTAGTAATGGACTAGAGACCCCTGGTTGGCAGATCTATGATCACAATTGCTTGTACTACATACCTGTGAAAGTGCATGAGGATTGTAGATAAAAATAAATTTGGTCTGAAAAAAAAACGCCATACATACCCCTTATGTTTTTTTTCAGGTGGACATAATTAAATTGTTCACTGCTCGGCCTAGTAATGGACTAGACACCCCTGGGTGGCAGATCTATAATCAGAACTGTATGTACTACATACCTGTGAAAGTGCATGAAGATTGTAGATGAAAATAAATTTGGTCTGAAAAAAAAACGCCATACATACCCCTTACGTTTTTTTTCAGGTGGAAATAATTAAATTGTTCACTGCTTGGCCTAGTAATGGACTAGACACCCCTGGGTGGCAGATCTATAATCAGAACTGTTTGTACTACATACCTGTGAAAGTGCATGAAGATTGTAGATGAAAATAAATTTGGTCTGAAAAAAAAACGCCATACATACCCCTTACGTTTTTTTTCAGGTGGACATAATTAAATTGTTCACTGCTCGGCCTAGTAATGGACTAGAGACCCCTGGTTGGCAGATCTATGATCACAATTGCTTGTACTACATACCTGTGAAAGTGCATGAGGATTGTAGATAAAAATAAATTTGGTCTGAAAAAAAAACGCCATACATACCCCTTATGTTTTTTTTCAGGTGGACATAATTAAATTGTTCACTGCTCGGCCTAGTAATGGACTAGACACCCCTGGGTGGCAGATCTATAATCAGAACTGTATGTACTACATACCTGTGAAAGTGCATGAAGATTGTAGATGAAAATAAATTTGGTCTGAAAAAAAAACGCCATACATACCCCTTACGTTTTTTTTCAGGTGGACATAATTAAATTGTTCACTGCTCGGCCTAGTAATGGACTAGAGACCCCTGGTTGGCAGATCTATGATCACAATTGCTTGTACTACATACCTGTGAAAGTGCATGAGGATTGTAGATAAAAATAAATTTGGTCTGAAAAAAAAACGCCATACATACCCCTTATGTTTTTTTTCAGGTGGACATAATTAAATTGTTCACTGCTCGGCCTAGTAATGGACTAGACACCCCTGGGTGGCAGATCTATAATCAGAACTGTATGTACTACATACCTGTGAAAGTGCATGAAGATTGTAGATGAAAATAAATTTGGTCTGAAAAAAAAACGCCATACATACCCCTTACGTTTTTTTTCAGGTGGACATAATTAAATTGTTCACTGCTCGGCCTAGTAATAGACTAGACACCCCTGGGTGGCAGATCTATAATCAGAACTGTTTGTACTACATACCTGTGAAAGTGCATGAAGATTGTAGATGAAAATAAATTTGGTCTGAAAAAAAAACGCCATACATACCCCTTATGTTTTTTTTCAGGTGGACATAATTAAATTGTTCACTGCTCGGCCTAGTAATGGACTAGACACCCCTGGGTGGCAGATCTATAATCAGAACTGTATGTACTACATACCTGTGAAAGTCCATGAAGATTGTAGATGAAAATAAATTTGGTCTGAAAAAAAAACGCCATACATACCCCTTACGTTTTTTTTCAGGTGGACATAATTAAATTGTTCACTGCTCGGCCTAGTAATGGACTAGACACCCCTGGGTGGCAGATCTATAATCAGAACTGTATGTACTACATACCTGTGAAAGTCCATGAAGATTGTAGATGAAAATAAATTTGGTCTGAAAAAAAAACGCCATACATACCCCTTACGTTTTTTTTCAGGTGGACATAATTAAATTGTTCACTGCTCGGCCTAGTAATGGACTAGACACCCCTGGGTGGCAGATCTATAATCAGAACTGTTTGTACTACATACCTGTGAAAGTGCATGAAGATTGTAGATGAAAATAAATTTGGTCTGAAAGAAAAACGCCATACATACCCCTTACGTTTTTTTTCAGGTGGACATAATTAAATTGTTCACTGCTCGGCCTAGTAATGGACTAGAGACCCCTGGTTGGCAGATCTATGATCACAATTGCTTGTACTACATACCTGTGAAAGTGCATGAGGATTGTAGATAAAAATAAATTTGGTCTGAAAAAAAAACGCCATACATACCCCTTATGTTTTTTTTCAGGTGGACATAATTAAATTGTTCACTGCTCGGCCTAGTAATGGACTAGACACCCCTGGGTGGCAGATCTATAATCAGAACTGTATATACTACATACCTGTGAAAGTGCATGAAGATTGTAGATGAAAATAAATTTGGTCTGAAAAAAAAACGCCATACATACCCCTTACGTTTTTTTTCAGGTGGACATAATTAAATTGTTCACTGCTCGGCCTAGTAATGGACTAGAGACCCCTGGTTGGCAGATCTATGATCACAAT
Source organism: Borostomias antarcticus (assembly GCF_949987555.1). Taxonomy (NCBI): domain Eukaryota; kingdom Metazoa; phylum Chordata; class Actinopteri; order Stomiiformes; family Stomiidae; genus Borostomias; species Borostomias antarcticus. Next base: position 16,884,437 of record NC_140257.1, read on the forward strand.
TGCTTGTACTACATACCTGTGAAAGTGCATGAGGATTGTAGATAAAAATAAATTTGGTCTGAAAAAAAAACGCCATACATACCCCTTACGTTTTTTTTCAGGTGGACATAATTAAATTGTTCACTGCTCGGCCTAGTAATGGACTAGACACCCCTGGGTGGCAGATCTATAATCAGAACTGTTTGTACTACATACCTGTGAAAGTGCATGAAGATTGTAGATGAAAATAAATTTGGTCTGAAAGAAAAACGCCATACATACCCCTTACGTTTTTTTTCAGGTGGACATAATTAAATTGTTCACTGCTCGGCCTAGTAATGGACTAGAGACCCCTGGTTGGCAGATCTATGATCACAATTGCTTGTACTACATACCTGTGAAAGTGCATGAGGATTGTAGATAAAAATAAATTTGGTCTGAAAAAAAAACGCCATACATACCCCTTATGTTTTTTTTCAGGTGGACATAATTAAATTGTTCACTGCTCGGCCTAGTAATGGACTAGACACCCCTGGGTGGCAGATCTATAATCAGAACTGTTTGTACTACATACCTGTGAAAGTGCATGAAGATTGTAGATGAAAATAAATTTGGTCTGAAAAAAAAACGCCATACATACCCCTTATGTTTTTTTTCAGGTGGACATAATTAAATTGTTCACTGCTCGGCCTAGTAATGGACTAGACACCCCTGGGTGGCAGATCTATAATCAGAACTGTATGTACTACATACCTGTGAAAGTGCATGAAGATTGTAGATGAAAATAAATTTGGTCTGAAAAAAAAACGCCATACATACCCCTTACGTTTTTTTTCAGGTGGACATAATTAAATTGTTCACTGCTCGGCCTAGTAATGGACTAGAGACCCCTGGTTGGCAGATCTATGATCACAATTGCTTGTACTACATACCTGTGAAAGTGCATGAGGATTGTAGATAAAAATAAATTTGGTCTGAAAAAAAAACGCCATACATACCCCTTATGTTTTTTTTCAGGTGGACATAATTAAATTGTTCACTGCTCGGCCTAGTAATGGACTAGACACCCCTGGGTGGCAGATCTATAATCAGAACTGTATGTACTACATACCTGTGAAAGTGCATGAAGATTGTAGATGAAAATAAATTTGGTCTGAAAAAAAAACGCCATACATACCCCTTACGTTTTTTTTCAGGTGGACATAATTAAATTGTTCACTGCTCGGCCTAGTAATAGACTAGACACCCCTGGGTGGCAGATCTATAATCAGAACTGTTTGTACTACATACCTGTGAAAGTGCATGAAGATTGTAGATGAAAATAAATTTGGTCTGAAAAAAAAACGCCATACATACCCCTTACGTTTTTTTTCAGGTGGACATAATTAAATTGTTCACTGCTCGGCCTAGTAATGGACTAGACACCCCTGGGTGGCAGATCTATAATCAGAACTGTATGTACTACATACCTGTGAAAGTCCATGAAGATTGTAGATGAAAATAAATTTGGTCTGAAAAAAAAACGCCATACATACCCCTTACGTTTTTTTTCAGGTGGACATAATTAAATTGTTCACTGCTCGGCCTAGTAATGGACTAGACACCCCTGGGTGGCAGATCTATAATCAGAACTGTTTGTACTACATACCTGTGAAAGTGCATGAAGATTGTAGATGAAAATAAATTTGGTCTGAAAGAAAAACGCCATACATACCCCTTACGTTTTTTTTCAGGTGGACATAATTAAATTGTTCACTGCTCGGCCTAGTAATGGACTAGAGACCCCTGGTTGGCAGATCTATGATCACAATTGCTTGTACTACATACCTGTGAAAGTGCATGAGGATTGTAGATAAAAATAAATTTGGTCTGAAAAAAAAACGCCATACATACCCCTTATGTTTTTTTTCAGGTGGACATAATTAAATTGTTCACTGCTCGGCCTAGTAATGGACTAGACACCCCTGGGTGGCAGATCTATAATCAGAACTGTATATACTACATACCTGTGAAAGTGCATGAAGATTGTAGATGAAAATAAATTTGGTCTGAAAAAAAAACGCCATACATACCCCTTACGTTTTTTTTCAGGTGGACATAATTAAATTGTTCACTGCTCGGCCTAGTAATGGACTAGAGACCCCTGGGTGGCAGATCTATAATCAGAACTGTATGTACTACATACCTGTGAAAGTGCATGAAGATTGTAGATGAAAATAAATTTGGTCTGAAAAAAAAACGCCATACATACCCCTTACGTTTTTTTTCAGGTGGACATAATTAAATTGTTCACTGCTCGGCCTAGTAATGGACTAGAGACCCCTGGTTGGCAGATCTATGATCACAATTGCTTGTACTACATACCTGTGAAAGTGCATGAAGATTGTAGATGAAAATAAATTTGGTCTGAAAAAAAAACGCCATACATACCCCTTACGTTTTTTTTCAGGTGGACATAATTAAATTGTTCACTGCTCGGCCTAGTAATGGACTAGAGACCCCTGGTTGGCAGATCTATGATCACAATTGCTTGTACTACATACCTGTGAAAGTGCATGAGGATTGTAGATAAAAATAAATTTGGTCTGAAAAAAAAACGCCATACATACCCCTTATGTTTTTTTTCAGGTGGACATAATTAAATTGTTCACTGCTCGGCCTAGTAATGGACTAGACACCCCTGGGTGGCAGATCTATAATCAGAACTGTATGTACTACATACCTGTGAAAGTCCATGAAGATTGTAGATGAAAATAAATTTGGTCTGAAAAAAAAACGCCATACATACCCCTTACGTTTTTTTTCAGGTGGACATAATTAAATTGTTCACTGCTCGGCCTAGTAATGGACTAGACACCCCTGGGTGGCAGATCTATAATCAGAACTGTTTGTACTACATACCTGTGAAAGTGCATGAAGATTGTAGATGAAAATAAATTTGGTCTGAAAGAAAAACGCCATACATACCCCTTACGTTTTTTTTCAGGTGGACATAATTAAATTGTTCACTGCTCGGCCTAGTAATGGACTAGAGACCCCTGGTTGGCAGATCTATGATCACAATTGCTTGTACTACATACCTGTGAAAGTGCATGAGGATTGTAGATAAAAATAAATTTGGTCTGAAAAAAAAACGCCATACATACCCCTTATGTTTTTTTTCAGGTGGACATAATTAAATTGTTCACTGCTCGGCCTAGTAATGGACTAGACACCCCTGGGTGGCAGATCTATAATCAGAACTGTTTGTACTACATACCTGTGAAAGTGCATGAAGATTGTAGATGAAAATAAATTTGGTCTGAAAAAAAAACGCCATACATACCCCTTACGTTTTTTTTCAGGTGGACATAATTAAATTGTTCACTGCTCGGCCTAGTAATGGACTAGAGACCCCTGGTTGGCAGATCTATGATCACAATTGCTTGTACTACATACCTGTGAAAGTGCATGAGGATTGTAGATAAAAATAAATTTGGTCTGAAAAAAAAACGCCATACATACCCCTTATGTTTTTTTTCAGGTGGACACAATTAAATTGTTCACTGCTCGGCCTAGTAATGGACTAGACACCCCTGGGTGGCAGATCTATAATCAGAACTGTATGTACTACATACCTGTGAAAGTGCATGAAGATTGTAGATGAAAATAAATTTGGTCTGAAAAAAAAACGCCATACATACCCCTTACGTTTTTTTTCAGGTGGAAATAATGAAATTGTTCACTGCTCGGCCTAGTAATGGACTAGAGACCCCTGGGTGGCAGATCTATAATCAGAACTGTTTGTACTACATACCTGTGAAAGTGCATGAAGATTGTAGATGAAAATAAATTTGGTCTGAAAAAAAAACGCCATACATACCCCTTACGTTTTTTTTCAGGTGGACATAATTAAATTGTTCACTGCTCGGCCTAGTAATGGACTAGAGACCCCTGGTTGGCAGATCTATGATCACAATTGCTTGTACTACATACCTGTGAAAGTGCATGAGGATTGTAGATAAAAATAAATTTGGTCTGAAAAAAAAACGCCATACATACCCCTTACGTTTTTTTTCAGGTGGACATAATTAAATTGTTCACTGCTCGGCCTAGTAATGGACTAGAGACCCCTGGTTGGCAGATCTATGATCACAATTGCTTGTACTACATACCTGTGAAAGTGCATGAGGATTGTAGATAAAAATAAATTTGGTCTGAAAAAAAAACGCCATACATACCCCTTATGTTTTTTTTCAGGTGGACATAATTAAATTGTTCACTGCTCGGCCTAGTAATGGACTAGACACCCCTGGGTGGCAGATCTATAATCAGAACTGTATATACTACATACCTGTGAAAGTGCATGAAGATTGTAGATGAAAATAAATTTGGTCTGAAAAAAAAACGCCATACATACCCCTTACGTTTTTTTTCAGGTGGACATAATTAAATTGTTCACTGCTCGGCCTAGTAATGGACTAGAGACCCCTGGGTGGCAGATCTATAATCAGAACTGTATGTACTACATACCTGTGAAAGTGCATGAAGATTGTAGATGAAAATAAATTTGGTCTGAAAAAAAAACGCCATACATACCCCTTACGTTTTTTTTCAGGTGGACATAATTAAATTGTTCACTGCTCGGCCTAGTAATGGACTAGAGACCCCTGGTTGGCAGATCTATGATCACAATTGCTTGTACTACATACCTGTGAAAGTGCATGAAGATTGTAGATGAAAATAAATTTGGTCTGAAAAAAAAACGCCATACATACCCCTTACGTTTTTTTTCAGGTGGACATAATTAAATTGTTCACTGCTCGGCCTAGTAATGGACTAGAGACCCCTGGTTGGCAGATCTATGATCACAATTGCTTGTACTACATACCTGTGAAAGTGCATGAGGATTGTAGATAAAAATAAATTTGGTCTGAAAAAAAAACGCCATACATACCCCTTACGTTTTTTTTCAGGTGGACATAATTAAATTGTTCACTGCTCGGCCTAGTAATGGACTAGACACCCCTGGGTGGCAGATCTATAATCAGAACTGTTTGTACTACATACCTGTGAAAGTGCATGAAGATTGTAGATGAAAATAAATTTGGTCTGAAAGAAAAACGCCATACATACCCCTTACGTTTTTTTTCAGGTGGACATAATTAAATTGTTCACTGCTCGGCCTAGTAATGGACTAGAGACCCCTGGTTGGCAGATCTATGATCACAATTGCTTGTACTACATACCTGTGAAAGTGCATGAGGATTGTAGATAAAAATAAATTTGGTCTGAAAAAAAAACGCCATACATACCCCTTATGTTTTTTTTCAGGTGGACATAATTAAATTGTTCACTGCTCGGCCTAGTAATGGACTAGACACCCCTGGGTGGCAGATCTATAATCAGAACTGTTTGTACTACATACCTGTGAAAGTGCATGAAGATTGTAGATGAAAATAAATTTGGTCTGAAAAAAAAACGCCATACATACCCCTTATGTTTTTTTTCAGGTGGACATAATTAAATTGTTCACTGCTCGGCCTAGTAATGGACTAGACACCCCTGGGTGGCAGATCTATAATCAGAACTGTATGTACTACATACCTGTGAAAGTGCATGAAGATTGTAGATGAAAATAAATTTGGTCTGAAAAAAAAACGCCATACATACCCCTTACGTTTTTTTTCAGGTGGACATAATTAAATTGTTCACTGCTCGGCCTAGTAATGGACTAGAGACCCCTGGTTGGCAGATCTATGATCACAATTGCTTGTACTACATACCTGTGAAAGTGCATGAGGATTGTAGATAAAAATAAATTTGGTCTGAAAAAAAAACGCCATACATACCCCTTATGTTTTTTTTCAGGTGGACATAATTAAATTGTTCACTGCTCGGCCTAGTAATGGACTAGACACCCCTGGGTGGCAGATCTATAATCAGAACTGTATGTACTACATACCTGTGAAAGTGCATGAAGATTGTAGATGAAAATAAATTTGGTCTGAAAAAAAAACGCCATACATACCCCTTACGTTTTTTTTCAGGTGGACATAATTAAATTGTTCACTGCTCGGCCTAGTAATAGACTAGACACCCCTGGGTGGCAGATCTATAATCAGAACTGTTTGTACTACATACCTGTGAAAGTGCATGAAGATTGTAGATGAAAATAAATTTGGTCTGAAAAAAAAACGCCATACATACCCCTTACGTTTTTTTTCAGGTGGACATAATTAAATTGTTCACTGCTCGGCCTAGTAATGGACTAGACACCCCTGGGTGGCAGATCTATAATCAGAACTGTATGTACTACATACCTGTGAAAGTCCATGAAGATTGTAGATGAAAATAAATTTGGTCTGAAAAAAAAACGCCATACATACCCCTTACGTTTTTTTTCAGGTGGACATAATTAAATTGTTCACTGCTCGGCCTAGTAATGGACTAGACACCCCTGGGTGGCAGATCTATAATCAGAACTGTTTGTACTACATACCTGTGAAAGTGCATGAAGATTGTAGATGAAAATAAATTTGGTCTGAAAGAAAAACGCCATACATACCCCTTACGTTTTTTTTCAGGTGGACATAATTAAATTGTTCACTGCTCGGCCTAGTAATGGACTAGAGACCCCTGGTTGGCAGATCTATGATCACAATTGCTTGTACTACATACCTGTGAAAGTGCATGAGGATTGTAGATAAAAATAAATTTGGTCTGAAAAAAAAACGCCATACATACCCCTTATGTTTTTTTTCAGGTGGACATAATTAAATTGTTCACTGCTCGGCCTAGTAATGGACTAGACACCCCTGGGTGGCAGATCTATAATCAGAACTGTATATACTACATACCTGTGAAAGTGCATGAAGATTGTAGATGAAAATAAATTTGGTCTGAAAAAAAAACGCCATACATACCCCTTACGTTTTTTTTCAGGTGGACATAATTAAATTGTTCACTGCTCGGCCTAGTAATGGACTAGAGACCCCTGGGTGGCAGATCTATAATCAGAACTGTATGTACTACATACCTGTGAAAGTGCATGAAGATTGTAGATGAAAATAAATTTGGTCTGAAAAAAAAACGCCATACATACCCCTTACGTTTTTTTTCAGGTGGACATAATTAAATTGTTCACTGCTCGGCCTAGTAATGGACTAGAGACCCCTGGTTGGCAGATCTATGATCACAATTGCTTGTACTACATACCTGTGAAAGTGCATGAAGATTGTAGATGAAAATAAATTTGGTCTGAAAAAAAAACGCCATACATACCCCTTACGTTTTTTTTCAGGTGGACATAATTAAATTGTTCACTGCTCGGCCTAGTAATGGACTAGAGACCCCTGGTTGGCAGATCTATGATCACAATTGCTTGTACTACATACCTGTGAAAGTGCATGAGGATTGTAGATAAAAATAAATTTGGTCTGAAAAAAAAACGCCATACATACCCCTTATGTTTTTTTTCAGGTGGACATAATTAAATTGTTCACTGCTCGGCCTAGTAATGGACTAGACACCCCTGGGTGGCAGATCTATAATCAGAACTGTATGTACTACATACCTGTGAAAGTCCATGAAGATTGTAGATGAAAATAAATTTGGTCTGAAAAAAAAACGCCATACATACCCCTTACGTTTTTTTTCAGGTGGACATAATTAAATTGTTCACTGCTCGGCCTAGTAATGGACTAGACACCCCTGGGTGGCAGATCTATAATCAGAACTGTTTGTACTACATACCTGTGAAAGTGCATGAAGATTGTAGATGAAAATAAATTTGGTCTGAAAGAAAAACGCCATACATACCCCTTACGTTTTTTTTCAGGTGGACATAATTAAATTGTTCACTGCTCGGCCTAGTAATGGACTAGAGACCCCTGGTTGGCAGATCTATGATCACAATTGCTTGTACTACATACCTGTGAAAGTGCATGAGGATTGTAGATAAAAATAAATTTGGTCTGAAAAAAAAACGCCATACATACCCCTTATGTTTTTTTTCAGGTGGACATAATTAAATTGTTCACTGCTCGGCCTAGTAATGGACTAGACACCCCTGGGTGGCAGATCTATAATCAGAACTGTTTGTACTACATACCTGTGAAAGTGCATGAAGATTGTAGATGAAAATAAATTTGGTCTGAAAAAAAAACGCCATACATACCCCTTACGTTTTTTTTCAGGTGGACATAATTAAATTGTTCACTGCTCGGCCTAGTAATGGACTAGAGACCCCTGGTTGGCAGATCTATGATCACAATTGCTTGTACTACATACCTGTGAAAGTGCATGAGGATTGTAGATAAAAATAAATTTGGTCTGAAAAAAAAACGCCATACATACCCCTTATGTTTTTTTTCAGGTGGACACAATTAAATTGTTCACTGCTCGGCCTAGTAATGGACTAGACACCCCTGGGTGGCAGATCTATAATCAGAACTGTATGTACTACATACCTGTGAAAGTGCATGAAGATTGTAGATGAAAATAAATTTGGTCTGAAAAAAAAACGCCATACATACCCCTTACGTTTTTTTTCAGGTGGAAATAATGAAATTGTTCACTGCTCGGCCTAGTAATGGACTAGAGACCCCTGGGTGGCAGATCTATAATCAGAACTGTTTGTACTACATACCTGTGAAAGTGCATGAAGATTGTAGATGAAAATAAATTTGGTCTGAAAAAAAAACGCCATACATACCCCTTACGTTTTTTTTCAGGTGGACATAATTAAATTGTTCACTGCTCGGCCTAGTAATGGACTAGACACCCCTGGGTGGCAGATCTATAATCAGAACTGTATGTACTACATACCTGTGAAAGTCCATGAAGATTGTAGATGAAAATAAATTTGGTCTGAAAAAAAAACGCCATACATACCCCTTACGTTTTTTTTCAGGTGGACATAATTAAATTGTTCACTGCTCGGCCTAGTAATGGACTAGACACCCCTGGGTGGCAGATCTATAATCAGAACTGTTTGTACTACATACCTGTGAAAGTGCATGAAGATTGTAGATGAAAATAAATTTGGTCTGAAAGAAAAACGCCATACATACCCCTTACGTTTTTTTTCAGGTGGACATAATTAAATTGTTCACTGCTCGGCCTAGTAATGGACTAGAGACCCCTGGTTGGCAGATCTATGATCACAATTGCTTGTACTACATACCTGTGAAAGTGCATGAGGATTGTAGATAAAAATAAATTTGGTCTGAAAAAAAAACGCCATACATACCCCTTATGTTTTTTTTCAGGTGGACATAATTAAATTGTTCACTGCTCGGCCTAGTAATGGACTAGACACCCCTGGGTGGCAGATCTATAATCAGAACTGTATATACTACATACCTGTGAAAGTGCATGAAGATTGTAGATGAAAATAAATTTGGTCTGAAAAAAAAACGCCATACATACCCCTTACGTTTTTTTTCAGGTGGACATAATTAAATTGTTCACTGCTCGGCCTAGTAATGGACTAGAGACCCCTGGGTGGCAGATCTATAATCAGAACTGTATGTACTACATACCTGTGAAAGTGCATGAAGATTGTAGATGAAAATAAATTTGGTCTGAAAAAAAAACGCCATACATACCCCTTACGTTTTTTTTCAGGTGGACATAATTAAATTGTTCACTGCTCGGCCTAGTAATGGACTAGAGACCCCTGGTTGGCAGATCTATGATCACAATTGCTTGTACTACATACCTGTGAAAGTGCATGAAGATTGTAGATGAAAATAAATTTGGTCTGAAAAAAAAACGCCATACATACCCCTTACGTTTTTTTTCAGGTGGACATAATTAAATTGTTCACTGCTCGGCCTAGTAATGGACTAGAGACCCCTGGTTGGCAGATCTATGATCACAATTGCTTGTACTACATACCTGTGAAAGTGCATGAGGATTGTAGATAAAAATAAATTTGGTCTGAAAAAAAAACGCCATACATACCCCTTATGTTTTTTTTCAGGTGGACATAATTAAATTGTTCACTGCTCGGCCTAGTAATGGACTAGACACCCCTGGGTGGCAGATCTATAATCAGAACTGTATGTACTACATACCTGTGAAAGTCCATGAAGATTGTAGATGAAAATAAATTTGGTCTGAAAAAAAAACGCCATACATACCCCTTACGTTTTTTTTCAGGTGGACATAATTAAATTGTTCACTGCTCGGCCTAGTAATGGACTAGACACCCCTGGGTGGCAGATCTATAATCAGAACTGTTTGTACTACATACCTGTGAAAGTGCATGAAGATTGTAGATGAAAATAAATTTGGTCTGAAAGAAAAACGCCATACATACCCCTTACGTTTTTTTTCAGGTGGACATAATTAAATTGTTCACTGCTCGGCCTAGTAATGGACTAGAGACCCCTGGTTGGCAGATCTATGATCACAATTGCTTGTACTACATACCTGTGAAAGTGCATGAGGATTGTAGATAAAAATAAATTTGGTCTGAAAAAAAAACGCCATACATACCCCTTATGTTTTTTTTCAGGTGGACATAATTAAATTGTTCACTGCTCGGCCTAGTAATGGACTAGACACCCCTGGGTGGCAGATCTATAATCAGAACTGTTTGTACTACATACCTGTGAAAGTGCATGAAGATTGTAGATGAAAATAAATTTGGTCTGAAAAAAAAACGCCATACATACCCCTTACGTTTTTTTTCAGGTGGACATAATTAAATTGTTCACTGCTCGGCCTAGTAATGGACTAGAGACCCCTGGTTGGCAGATCTATGATCACAATTGCTTGTACTACATACCTGTGAAAGTGCATGAGGATTGTAGATAAAAATAAATTTGGTCTGAAAAAAAAACGCCATACATACCCCTTATGTTTTTTTTCAGGTGGACACAATTAAATTGTTCACTGCTCGGCCTAGTAATGGACTAGACACCCCTGGGTGGCAGATCTATAATCAGAACTGTATGTACTACATACCTGTGAAAGTGCATGAAGATTGTAGATGAAAATAAATTTGGTCTGAAAAAAAAACGCCATACATACCCCTTACGTTTTTTTTCAGGTGGAAATAATGAAATTGTTCACTGCTCGGCCTAGTAATGGACTAGAGACCCCTGGGTGGCAGATCTATAATCAGAACTGTTTGTACTACATACCTGTGAAAGTGCATGAAGATTGTAGATGAAAATAAATTTGGTCTGAAAAAAAAACGCCATACATACCCCTTACGTTTTTTTTCAGGTGGACATAATTAAATTGTTCACTGCTCGGCCTAGTAATGGACTAGAGACCCCTGGTTGGCAGATCTATGATCACAATTGCTTGTACTACATACCTGTGAAAGTGCATGAGGATTGTAGATAAAAATAAATTTGGTCTGAAAAAAAAACGCCATACATACCCCTTACGTTTTTTTTCAGGTGGACATAATTAAATTGTTCACTGCTCGGCCTAGTAATGGACTAGAGACCCCTGGTTGGCAGATCTATGATCACAATTGCTTGTACTACATACCTGTGAAAGTGCATGAGGATTGTAGATAAAAATAAATTTGGTCTGAAAAAAAAACGCCATACATACCCCTTATGTTTTTTTTCAGGTGGACATAATTAAATTGTTCACTGCTCGGCCTAGTAATGGACTAGACACCCCTGGGTGGCAGATCTATAATCAGAACTGTATGTACTACATACCTGTGAAAGTGCATGAAGATTGTAGATGAAAATAAATTTGGTCTGAAAAAAAAACGCCATACATACCCCTTACGTTTTTTTTCAGGTGGAAATAATTAAATTGTTCACTGCTTGGCCTAGTAATGGACTAGACACCCCTGGGTGGCAGATCTATAATCAGAACTGTTTGTACTACATACCTGTGAAAGTGCATGAAGATTGTAGATGAAAATAAATTTGGTCTGAAAAAAAAACGCCATACATACCCCTTACGTTTTTTTTCAGGTGGACATAATTAAATTGTTCACTGCTCGGCCTAGTAATGGACTAGAGACCCCTGGTTGGCAGATCTATGATCACAATTGCTTGTACTACATACCTGTGAAAGTGCATGAGGATTGTAGATAAAAATAAATTTGGTCTGAAAAAAAAACGCCATACATACCCCTTACGTTTTTTTTCAGGTGGACATAATTAAATTGTTCACTGCTCGGCCTAGTAATGGACTAGACACCCCTGGGTGGCAGATCTATAATCAGAACTGTTTGTACTACATACCTGTGAAAGTGCATGAAGATTGTAGATGAAAATAAATTTGGTCTGAAAAAAAAACGCCATACATACCCCTTACGTTTTTTTTCAGGTGGACATAATTAAATTGTTCACTGCTCGGCCTAGTAATGGACTAGACACCCCTGGGTGGCAGATCTATAATCAGAACTGTATGTACTACATACCTGTGAAAGTCCATGAAGATTGTAGATGAAAATAAATTTGGTCTGAAAAAAAAACGCCATACATACCCCTTACGTTTTTTTTCAGGTGGACATAATTAAATTGTTCACTGCTCGGCCTAGTAATGGACTAGACACCCCTGGGTGGCAGATCTATAATCAGAACTGTTTGTACTACATACCTGTGAAAGTGCATGAAGATTGTAGATGAAAATAAATTTGGTCTGAAAGAAAAACGCCATACATACCCCTTACGTTTTTTTTCAGGTGGACATAATTAAATTGTTCACTGCTCGGCCTAGTAATGGACTAGAGACCCCTGGTTGGCAGATCTATGATCACAATTGCTTGTACTACATACCTGTGAAAGTGCATGAGGATTGTAGATAAAAATAAATTTGGTCTGAAAAAAAAACGCCATACATACCCCTTATGTTTTTTTTCAGGTGGACATAATTAAATTGTTCACTGCTCGGCCTAGTAATGGACTAGACACCCCTGGGTGGCAGATCTATAATCAGAACTGTATATACTACATACCTGTGAAAGTGCATGAAGATTGTAGATGAAAATAAATTTGGTCTGAAAAAAAAACGCCATACATACCCCTTACGTTTTTTTTCAGGTGGACATAATTAAATTGTTCACTGCTCGGCCTAGTAATGGACTAGAGACCCCTGGGTGGCAGATCTATAATCAGAACTGTATGTACTACATACCTGTGAAAGTGCATGAAGATTGTAGATGAAAATAAATTTGGTCTGAAAAAAAAACGCCATACATACCCCTTACGTTTTTTTTCAGGTGGACATAATTAAATTGTTCACTGCTCGGCCTAGTAATGGACTAGAGACCCCTGGTTGGCAGATCTATGATCACAATTGCTTGTACTACATACCTGTGAAAGTGCATGAAGATTGTAGATGAAAATAAATTTGGTCTGAAAAAAAAACGCCATACATACCCCTTACGTTTTTTTTCAGGTGGACATAATTAAATTGTTCACTGCTCGGCCTAGTAATGGACTAGAGACCCCTGGTTGGCAGATCTATGATCACAATTGCTTGTACTACATACCTGTGAAAGTGCATGAGGATTGTAGATAAAAATAAATTTGGTCTGAAAAAAAAACGCCATACATACCCCTTATGTTTTTTTTCAGGTGGACATAATTAAATTGTTCACTGCTCGGCCTAGTAATGGACTAGACACCCCTGGGTGGCAGATCTATAATCAGAACTGTATGTACTACATACCTGTGAAAGTCCATGAAGATTGTAGATGAAAATAAATTTGGTCTGAAAAAAAAACGCCATACATACCCCTTACGTTTTTTTTCAGGTGGACATAATTAAATTGTTCACTGCTCGGCCTAGTAATGGACTAGACACCCCTGGGTGGCAGATCTATAATCAGAACTGTTTGTACTACATACCTGTGAAAGTGCATGAAGATTGTAGATGAAAATAAATTTGGTCTGAAAGAAAAACGCCATACATACCCCTTACGTTTTTTTTCAGGTGGACATAATTAAATTGTTCACTGCTCGGCCTAGTAATGGACTAGAGACCCCTGGTTGGCAGATCTATGATCACAATTGCTTGTACTACATACCTGTGAAAGTGCATGAGGATTGTAGATAAAAATAAATTTGGTCTGAAAAAAAAACGCCATACATACCCCTTATGTTTTTTTTCAGGTGGACATAATTAAATTGTTCACTGCTCGGCCTAGTAATGGACTAGACACCCCTGGGTGGCAGATCTATAATCAGAACTGTTTGTACTACATACCTGTGAAAGTGCATGAAGATTGTAGATGAAAATAAATTTGGTCTGAAAAAAAAACGCCATACATACCCCTTACGTTTTTTTTCAGGTGGACATAATTAAATTGTTCACTGCTCGGCCTAGTAATGGACTAGAGACCCCTGGTTGGCAGATCTATGATCACAATTGCTTGTACTACATACCTGTGAAAGTGCATGAGGATTGTAGATAAAAATAAATTTGGTCTGAAAAAAAAACGCCATACATACCCCTTATGTTTTTTTTCAGGTGGACACAATTAAATTGTTCACTGCTCGGCCTAGTAATGGACTAGACACCCCTGGGTGGCAGATCTATAATCAGAACTGTATGTACTACATACCTGTGAAAGTGCATGAAGATTGTAGATGAAAATAAATTTGGTCTGAAAAAAAAACGCCATACATACCCCTTACGTTTTTTTTCAGGTGGAAATAATGAAATTGTTCACTGCTCGGCCTAGTAATGGACTAGAGACCCCTGGGTGGCAGATCTATAATCAGAACTGTTTGTACTACATACCTGTGAAAGTGCATGAAGATTGTAGATGAAAATAAATTTGGTCTGAAAAAAAAACGCCATACCCCTTACGTTTTTTTTCAGGTGGACATAATTAAATTGTTCACTGCTCGGCCTAGTAATGGACTAGAGACCCCTGGTTGGCAGATCTATGATCACAATTGCTTGTACTACATACCTGTGAAAGTGCATGAGGATTGTAGATAAAAATAAATTTGGTCTGAAAAAAAAACGCCATACATACCCCTTACGTTTTTTTTCAGGTGGACATAATTAAATTGTTCACTGCTCGGCCTAGTAATGGACTAGAGACCCCTGGTTGGCAGATCTATGATCACAATTGCTTGTACTACATACCTGTGAAAGTGCATGAGGATTGTAGATAAAAATAAATTTGGTCTGAAAAAAAAACGCCATACATACCCCTTATGTTTTTTTTCAGGTGGACATAATTAAATTGTTCACTGCTCGGCCTAGTAATGGACTAGACACCCCTGGGTGGCAGATCTATAATCAGAACTGTATGTACTACATACCTGTGAAAGTGCATGAAGATTGTAGATGAAAATAAATTTGGTCTGAAAAAAAAACGCCATACATACCCCTTACGTTTTTTTTCAGGTGGAAATAATTAAATTGTTCACTGCTTGGCCTAGTAATGGACTAGACACCCCTGGGTGGCAGATCTATAATCAGAACTGTTTGTACTACATACCTGTGAAAGTGCATGAAGATTGTAGATGAAAATAAATTTGGTCTGAAAAAAAAACGCCATACATACCCCTTACGTTTTTTTTCAGGTGGACATAATTAAATTGTTCACTGCTCGGCCTAGTAATGGACTAGAGACCCCTGGTTGGCAGATCTATGATCACAATTGCTTGTACTACATACCTGTGAAAGTGCATGAGGATTGTAGATAAAAATAAATTTGGTCTGAAAAAAAAACGCCATACATACCCCTTATGTTTTTTTTCAGGTGGACATAATTAAATTGTTCACTGCTCGGCCTAGTAATGGACTAGACACCCCTGGGTGGCAGATCTATAATCAGAACTGTATGTACTACATACCTGTGAAAGTCCATGAAGATTGTAGATGAAAATAAATTTGGTCTGAAAAAAAAACGCCATACATACCCCTTACGTTTTTTTTCAGGTGGACATAATTAAATTGTTCACTGCTCGGCCTAGTAATGGACTAGACACCCCTGGGTGGCAGATCTATAATCAGAACTGTTTGTACTACATACCTGTGAAAGTGCATGAAGATTGTAGATGAAAATAAATTTGGTCTGAAAAAAAAACGCCATACATACCCCTTACGTTTTTTTTCAGGTGGACATAATTAAATTGTTCACTGCTCGGCCTAGTAATGGACTAGAGACCCCTGGTTGGCAGATCTATGATCACAATTGCTTGTACTACATACCTGTGAAAGTGCATGAGGATTGTAGATAAAAATAAATTTGGTCTGAAAAAAAAACGCCATACATACCCCTTATGTTTTTTTTCAGGTGGACATAATTAAATTGTTCACTGCTCGGCCTAGTAATGGACTAGACACCCCTGGGTGGCAGATCTATAATCAGAACTGTATATACTACATACCTGTGAAAGTGCATGAAGATTGTAGATGAAAATAAATTTGGTCTGAAAAAAAAACGCCATACATACCCCTTACGTTTTTTTTCAGGTGGACATAATTAAATTGTTCACTGCTCGGCCTAGTAATGGACTAGAGACCCCTGGGTGGCAGATCTATAATCAGAACTGTATGTACTACATACCTGTGAAAGTGCATGAAGATTGTAGATGAAAATAAATTTGGTCTGAAAAAAAAACGCCATACATACCCCTTACGTTTTTTTTCAGGTGGACATAATTAAATTGTTCACTGCTCGGCCTAGTAATGGACTAGAGACCCCTGGTTGGCAGATCTATGATCACAATTGCTTGTACTACATACCTGTGAAAGTGCATGAGGATTGTAGATAAAAATAAATTTGGTCTGAAAAAAAAACGCCATACATACCCCTTATGTTTTTTTTCAGGTGGACATAATTAAATTGTTCACTGCTCGGCCTAGTAATGGACTAGACACCCCTGGGTGGCAGATCTATAATCAGAACTGTATGTACTACATACCTGTGAAAGTGCATGAAGATTGTAGATGAAAATAAATTTGGTCTGAAAAAAAAACGCCATACATACCCCTTACGTTTTTTTTCAGGTGGACATAATTACATTGTTCACTGCTCGGCCTAGTAATGGACTAGAGACCCCTGGTTGGCAGATCTATGATCACAATTGCTTGTACTACATACCTGTGAAAGTGCATGAGGATTGTAGATAAAAATAAATTTGGTCTGAAAAAAAAACGCCATACATACCCCTTATGTTTTTTTTCAGGTGGACATAATTAAATTGTTCACTGCTCGGCCTAGTAATGGACTAGACACCCCTGGGTGGCAGATCTATAATCAGAACTGTATGTACTACATACCTGTGAAAGTGCATGAAGATTGTAGATGAAAATAAATTTGGTCTGAAAAAAAAACGCCATACATACCCCTTACGTTTTTTTTCAGGTGGACATAATTAAATTGTTCACTGCTCGTCCTAGTAATAGACTAGACACCCCTGGGTGGCAGATCTATAATCAGAACTGTTTGTACTACATACCTGTGAAAGTGCATGAAGATTGTAGATGAAAATAAATTTGGTCTGAAAAAAAAACGCCATACATACCCCTTACGTTTTTTTTCAGGTGGACATAATTAAATTGTTCACTGCTCGGCCTAGTAATGGACTAGAGACCCCTGGTTGGCAGATCTATGATCACAATTGCTTGTACTACATACCTGTGAAAGTGCATGAGGATTGTAGATAAAAATAAATTTGGTCTGAAAAAAAAACGCCATACATACCCCTTATGTTTTTTTTCAGGTGGACATAATTAAATTGTTCACTGCTCGGCCTAGTAATGGACTAGACACCCCTGGGTGGCAGATCTATAATCAGAACTGTATGTACTACATACCTGTGAAAGTCCATGAAGATTGTAGATGAAAATAAATTTGGTCTGAAAAAAAAACGCCATACATACCCCTTACGTTTTTTTTCAGGTGGACATAATTAAATTGTTCACTGCTCGGCCTAGTAATGGACTAGACACCCCTGGGTGGCAGATCTATAATCAGAACTGTTTGTACTACATACCTGTGAAAGTGCATGAAGATTGTAGATGAAAATAAATTTGGTCTGAAAGAAAAACGCCATACATACCCCTTACGTTTTTTTTCAGGTGGACATAATTAAATTGTTCACTGCTCGGCCTAGTAATGGACTAGAGACCCCTGGTTGGCAGATCTATGATCACAATTGCTTGTACTACATACCTGTGAAAGTGCATGAGGATTGTAGATAAAAATAAATTTGGTCTGAAAAAAAAACGCCATACATACCCCTTATGTTTTTTTTCAGGTGGACATAATTAAATTGTTCACTGCTCGGCCTAGTAATGGACTAGACACCCCTGGGTGGCAGATCTATAATCAGAACTGTATGTACTACATACCTGTGAAAGTGCATGAAGATTGTAGATGAAAATAAATTTGGTCTGAAAAAAAAACGCCATACATACCCCTTACGTTTTTTTTCAGGTGGACATAATTAAATTGTTCACTGCTCGGCCTAGTAATAGACTAGACACCCCTGGGTGGCAGATCTATAATCAGAACTGTTTGTACTACATACCTGTGAAAGTGCATGAAGATTGTAGATGAAAATAAATTTGGTCTGAAAAAAAAACGCCATACATACCCCTTACGTTTTTTTTCAGGTGGACATAATTAAATTGTTCACTGCTCGGCCTAGTAATGGACTAGAGACCCCTGGTTGGCAGATCTATGATCACAATTGCTTGTACTACATACCTGTGAAAGTGCATGAGGATTGTAGATAAAAATAAATTTGGTCTGAAAAAAAAACGCCATACATACCCCTTATGTTTTTTTTCAGGTGGACATAATTAAATTGTTCACTGCTCGGCCTAGTAATGGACTAGACACCCCTGGGTGGCAGATCTATAATCAGAACTGTATGTACTACATACCTGTGAAAGTCCATGAAGATTGTAGATGAAAATAAATTTGGTCTGAAAAAAAAACGCCATACATACCCCTTACGTTTTTTTTCAGGTGGACATAATTAAATTGTTCACTGCTCGGCCTAGTAATGGACTAGACACCCCTGGGTGGCAGATCTATAATCAGAACTGTTTGTACTACATACCTGTGAAAGTGCATGAAGATTGTAGATGAAAATAAATTTGGTCTGAAAGAAAAACGCCATACATACCCCTTACGTTTTTTTTCAGGTGGACATAATTAAATTGTTCACTGCTCGGCCTAGTAATGGACTAGAGACCCCTGGTTGGCAGATCTATGATCACAATTGCTTGTACTACATACCTGTGAAAGTGCATGAGGATTGTAGATAAAAATAAATTTGGTCTGAAAAAAAAACGCCATACATACCCCTTATGTTTTTTTTCAGGTGGACATAATTAAATTGTTCACTGCTCGGCCTAGTAATGGACTAGACACCCCTGGGTGGCAGATCTATAATCAGAACTGTTTGTACTACATACCTGTGAAAGTGCATGAAGATTGTAGATGAAAATAAATTTGGTCTGAAAAAAAAACGCCATACATACCCCTTACGTTTTTTTTCAGGTGGACATAATTAAATTGTTCACTGCTCGGCCTAGTAATGGACTAGAGACCCCTGGTTGGCAGATCTATGATCACAATTGCTTGTACTACATACCTGTGAAAGTGCATGAGGATTGTAGATAAAAATAAATTTGGTCTGAAAAAAAAACGCCATACATACCCCTTATGTTTTTTTTCAGGTGGACACAATTAAATTGTTCACTGCTCGGCCTAGTAATGGACTAGACACCCCTGGGTGGCAGATCTATAATCAGAACTGTATGTACTACATACCTGTGAAAGTGCATGAAGATTGTAGATGAAAATAAATTTGGTCTGAAAAAAAAACGCCATACATACCCCTTACGTTTTTTTTCAGGTGGAAATAATGAAATTGTTCACTGCTCGGCCTAGTAATGGACTAGACACCCCTGGGTGGCAGATCTATAATCAGAACTGTTTGTACTACATACCTGTGAAAGTGCATGAAGATTGTAGATGAAAATAAATTTGGTCTGAAAAAAAAACGCCATACATACCCCTTACGTTTTTTTTCAGGTGGACATAATTAAATTGTTCACTGCTCGGCCTAGTAATGGACTAGAGACCCCTGGTTGGCAGATCTATGATCACAATTGCTTGTACTACATACCTGTGAAAGTGCATGAGGATTGTAGATAAAAATAAATTTGGTCTGAAAAAAAAACGCCATACATACCCCTTATGTTTTTTTTCAGGTGGACATAATTAAATTGTTCACTGCTCGGCCTAGTAATGGACTAGACACCCCTGGGTGGCAGATCTATAATCAGAACTGTTTGTACTACATACCTGTGAAAGTGCATGAAGATTGTAGATGAAAATAAATTTGGTCTGAAAAAAAAACGCCATACATACCCCTTACGTTTTTTTTCAGGTGGACATAATTAAATTGTTCACTGCTCGGCCTAGTAATGGACTAGAGACCCCTGGTTGGCAGATCTATGATCACAATTGCTTGTACTACATACCTGTGAAAGTGCATGAGGATTGTAGATAAAAATAAATTTGGTCTGAAAAAAAAACGCCATACATACCCCTTATGTTTTTTTTCAGGTGGACATAATTAAATTGTTCACTGCTCGGCCTAGTAATGGACTAGACACCCCTGGGTGGCAGATCTATAATCAGAACTGTATGTACTACATACCTGTGAAAGTGCATGAAGATTGTAGATGAAAATAAATTTGGTCTGAAAAAAAAACGCCATACATACCCCTTACGTTTTTTTTCAGGTGGACATAATTAAATTGTTCACTGCTCGGCCTAGTAATGGACTAGAGACCCCTGGTTGGCAGATCTATGATCACAATTGCTTGTACTACATACCTGTGAAAGTGCATGAGGATTGTAGATAAAAATAAATTTGGTCTGAAAAAAAAACGCCATACATACCCCTTATGTTTTTTTTCAGGTGGACATAATTAAATTGTTCACTGCTCGGCCTAGTAATGGACTAGACACCCCTGGGTGGCAGATCTATAATCAGAACTGTATGTACTACATACCTGTGAAAGTGCATGAAGATTGTAGATAAAAATAAATTTGGTCTGAAAAAAAAACGCCATACATACCCCTTACGTTTTTTTTCAGGTGGACATAATTAAATTGTTCACTGCTCGGCCTAGTAATGGACTAGAGACCCCTGGTTGGCAGATCTATGATCACAATTGCTTGTACTACATACCTGTGAAAGTGCATGAGGATTGTAGATAAAAATAAATTTGGTCTGAAAAAAAAACGCCATACATACCCCTTATGTTTTTTTTCAGGTGGACATAATTAAATTGTTCACTGCTTGGCCTAGTAATGGACTAGACACCCCTGGGTGGCAGATCTATAATCAGAACTGTTTGTACTACATACCTGTGAAAGTGCATGAAGATTGTAGATGAAAATAAATTTGGTCTGAAAAAAAAACGCCATACATACCCCTTATGTTTTTTTTCAGGTGGACATAATTAAATTGTTCACTGCTCGGCCTAGTAATGGACTAGACACCCCTGGGTGGCAGATCTATAATCAGAACTGTATGTACTACATACCTGTGAAAGTGCATGAAGATTGTAGATGAAAATAAATTTGGTCTGAAAAAAAAACGCCATACATACCCCTTACGTTTTTTTTCAGGTGGAAATAATTAAATTGTTCACTGCTCGGCCTAGTAATGGACTAGAGACCCCTGGTTGGCAGATCTATGATCACAATTGCTTGTACTACATACCTGTGAAAGTGCATGAGGATTGTAGATAAAAATAAATTTGGTCTGAAAAAAAAAAGCCATACATACCCCTTATGTTTTTTTTCAGGTGGACATAATTAAATTGTTCACTGCTCGGCCTAGTAATGGACTAGACACCCCTGGGTGGCAGATCTATAATCAGAACTGTTTGTACTACATACCTGTGAAAGTGCATGAAGATTGTAGATGAAAATAAATTTGGTCTGAAAAAAAAACGCCATACATACCCCTTATGTTTTTTTTCAGGTGGACATAATTAAATTGTTCACTGCTCGGCCTAGTAATGGACTAGACACCCCTGGGTGGCAGATCTATAATCAGAACTGTTTGTACTACATACCTGTGAAAGTGCATGAAGATTGTAGATGAAAATAAATTTGGTCTGAAAAAAAAACGCCATACATACCCCTTACGTTTTTTTTCAGGTGGACATAATTAAATTGTTCACTGCTCGGCCTAGTAATGGACTAGAGACCCCTGGGTGGCAGATCTATAATCAGAACTGTTTGTACTACATACCTGTGAAAGTGCATGAAGATTGTAGATGAAAATAAATTTGGTCTGAAAAAAAAACGCCATACATACCCCTTATGTTTTTTTTCAGGTGGACATAATTAAATTGTTCACTGCTCGGCCTAGTAATGGACTAGACACCCCTGGGTGGCAGATCTATAATCAGAACTGTTTGTACTACATACCTGTGAAAGTGCATGAAGATTGTAGATGAAAATAAATTTGGTCTGAAAAAAAAACGCCATACATACCCCTTATGTTTTTTTTCAGGTGGACATAATTAAATTGTTCACTGCTCGGCCTAGTAATGGACTAGACACCCCTGGGTGGCAGATCTATAATCAGAACTGTATGTACTACATACCTGTGAAAGTGCATGAAGATTGTAGATGAAAATAAATTTGGTCTGAAAAAAAAACGCCATACATACCCCTTACGTTTTTTTTCAGGTGGAAATAATTAAATTGTTCACTGCTCGGCCTAGTAATGGACTAGACACCCCTGGGTGGCAGATCTATAATCAGAACTGTATGTACTACATACCTGTGAAAGTGCATGAAGATTGTAGATGAAAATAAATTTGGTCTGAAAAAAAAACGCCATACATACCCCTTACGTTTTTTTTCAGGTGGAAATAATTAAATTGTTCACTGCTCGGCCCAGTAATGGACTAGACACCCCTGGGTGGCAGATCTATAATCAGAACTGTTTGTACTACATACCTGTGAAAGTGCATGAAGATTGTAGATGAAAATAAATTTGGTCTGAAAAAAAAACGCCATACATACCCCTTACGTTTTTTTTCAGGTGGACATAATTAAATTGTTCACTGCTCGGCCTAGTAATGGACTAGAGACCCCTGGTTGGCAGATCTATGATCACAATTGCTTGTACTACATACCTGTGAAAGTGCATGAGGATTGTAGATAAAAATAAATTTGGTCTGAAAAAAAAACGCCATACATACCCCTTATGTTTTTTTTCAGGTGGACATAATTAAATTGTTCACTGCTCGGCCTAGTAATGGACTAGACACCCCTGGGTGGCAGATCTATAATCAGAACTGTATGTACTACATACCTGTGAAAGTGCATGAAGATTGTAGATGAAAATAAATTTGGTCTGAAAAAAAAACGCCATACATACCCCTTAAGTTTTTTTTCAGGTGGACATAATTAAATTGTTCACTGCTCGGCCTAGTAATGGACTAGACACCCCTGGGTGGCAGATCTATAATCAGAACTGTTTGTACTACATACCTGTGAAAGTGCATGAAGATTGTAGATGAAAATAAATTTGGTCTGAAAAAAAAACGCCATACATACCCCTTACGTTTTTTTTCAGGTGGACATAATTAAATTGTTCACTGCTCGGCCTAGTAATGGACTAGAGACCCCTGGTTGGCAGATCTATGATCACAATTGCTTGTACTACATACCTGTGAAAGTGCATGAGGATTGTAGATAAAAATAAATTTGGTCTGAAAAAAAAACGCCATACATACCCCTTATGTTTTTTTTCAGGTGGACATAATTAAATTGTTCACTGCTCGGCCTAGTAATGGACTAGACACCCCTGGGTGGCAGATCTATAATCAGAACTGTATGTACTACATACCTGTGAAAGTGCATGAAGATTGTAGATGAAAATAAATTTGGTCTGAAAAAAAAACGCCATACATACCCCTTACGTTTTTTTTCAGGTGGAAATAATTAAATTGTTCACTGCTCGGCCTAGTAATGGACTAGACACCCCTGGGTGGCAGATCTATAATCAGAACTGTTTGTACTACATACCTGTGAAAGTGCATGAAGATTGTAGATGAAAATAAATTTGGTCTGAAAAAAAAACGCCATACATACCCCTTACGTTTTTTTTCAGGTGGACATAATTAAATTGTTCACTGCTCGGCCTAGTAATGGACTAGAGACCCCTGGTTGGCAGATCTATGATCACAATTGCTTGTACTACATACCTGTGAAAGTGCATGAGGATTGTAGATAAAAATAAATTTGGTCTGAAAAAAAAACGCCATACATACCCCTTATGTTTTTTTTCAGGTGGACATAATTAAATTGTTCACTGCTCGGCCTAGTAATGGACTAGACACCCCTGGGTGGCAGATCTATAATCAGAACTGTATGTACTACATACCTGTGAAAGTGCATGAAGATTGTAGATGAAAATAAATTTGGTCTGAAAAAAAAACGCCATACATACCCCTTACGTTTTTTTTCAGGTGGAAATAATTAAATTGTTCACTGCTCGGCCCAGTAATGGACTAGACACCCCTGGGTGGCAGATCTATAATCAGAACTGTTTGTACTACATACCTGTGAAAGTGCATGAAGATTGTAGATGAAAATAAATTTGGTCTGAAAAAAAAACGCCATACATACCCTTTACGTTTTTTTTCAGGTGGACATAATTAAATTGTTCACTGCTCGGCCTAGTAATGGACTAGAGACCCCTGGTTGGCAGATCTATGATCACAATTGCTTGTACTACATACCTGTGAAAGTGCATGAGGATTGTAGATAAAAATAAATTTGGTCTGAAAAAAAAACGCCATACATACCCCTTATGTTTTTTTTCAGGTGGACATAATTAAATTGTTCACTGCTCGGCCTAGTAATGGACTAGACACCCCTGGGTGGCAGATCTATAATCAGAACTGTATGTACTACATACCTGTGAAAGTGCATGAGGATTGTAGATAAAAATAAATTTGGTCTGAAAAAAAAACGCCATACATACCCCTTATGTTTTTTTTCAGGTGGACATAATTAAATTGTTCACTGCTCGGCCTAGTAATGGACTAGACACCCCTGGGTGGCAGATCTATAATCAGAACTGTATGTACTACATACCTGTGAAAGTGCATGAAGATTGTAGATGAAAATAAATTTGGTCTGAAAAAAAAACGCCATACATACCCCTTACGTTTTTTTTCAGGTGGACATAATTAAATTGTTCACTGCTCGGCCTAGTAATGGACTAGAGACCCCTGGTTGGCAGATCTATGATCAGAATTGCTTGTACTACATACCTGTGAATGTTCATGAAGATTGTAGATAAAAATAAATTTGGTCTGAAAAAAAAACGCCATACATACCCCTTACGTTTTTTTCCAGGGGGACATAATTAAATTGTTCACTGCTCGGCCTAGTAATGGACTAGACACCCCTGGGTGGCAGATCTATAA
This sequence comes from Borostomias antarcticus, assembly GCF_949987555.1. NCBI lineage: Eukaryota > Metazoa > Chordata > Actinopteri > Stomiiformes > Stomiidae > Borostomias > Borostomias antarcticus. The sequence continues at coordinate 16,909,844 of NC_140257.1, forward strand.
TCAGAACTGTTTGTACTACATACCTGTGAAAGTGCATGAAGATTGTAGATGAAAATAAATTTGGTCTGAAAAAAAAAACGCCATACATACCCCTTACGTTTTTTTTCAGGTGGACATAATTAAATTGTTCACTGCTCGGCCTAGTAATGGACTAGAGACCCCTGGTTGGCAGATCTATGATCACAATTGCTTGTACTACATACCTGTGAAAGTGCATGAGGATTGTAGATAAAAATAAATTTGGTCTGAAAAAAAAACGCCATACATACCCCTTACGTTTTTTTTCAGGTGGACATAATTAAATTGTTCACTGCTCGGCCTAGTAATGGACTAGAGACCCCTGGTTGGCAGATCTATGATCACATTTGCTTGTACTACATACCTGTGAAAGTGCATGAGGATTGTAGATAAAAATAAATTTGGTCTGAAAAAAAAACGCCATACATACCCCTTATGTTTTTTTTCAGGTGGACATAATTAAATTGTTCACTGCTCGGCCTAGTAATGGACTAGACACCCCTGGGTGGCAGTTCTATAATCAGAACTGTATGTACTACATACCTGTGAAAGTGCATGAAGATTGTAGATGAAAATAAATTTGGTCTGAAAAAAAAACGCCATACATACCCCTTATGTTTTTTTTCAGGTGGACATAATTAAATTGTTCACTGCTCGGCCTAGTAATGGACTAGAGACCCCTGGTTGGCAGATCTATGATCACAATTGCTTGTACTACATACCTGTGAAAGTGCATGAAGATTGTAGATGAAAATAAATTTGGTCTGAAAAAAAAACGCCATACATACCCCTTATGTTTTTTTTCAGGTGGACATAATTAAATTGTTCACTGCTCGGCCTAGTAATGGACTAGACACCCCTGGGTGGCAGATCTATAATCAGAACTGTATGTACTACATACCTGTGAAAGTGCATGAGGATTGTAGATAAAAATAAATTTGAAAAAAACACCATACATACCCCTTATGTTTTTTTTCAGGTGGCCCCAATTAAATTGTTCACTGCTCGGCCTAGTAATGGACTAGACACCCCTGGGTGGCAGTTCTATAATCAGAACTGTATGTTCTACATACCTTTGAAAGTGCATGAGGATTGTAGATAAAAAATAAATTTGGTCTGAAAAAAAAATGCCATACCCTTATGTTTTCTTTCAGGTGGACATAATTCAATTGTTCACTGCTCGGCCTAGTAATGGACTAGACACCCCTGGGTGGCAGATCTCTGATCAGAATTGCTTGTACTACATACCTGTGAATGTTCATGAAGATTGTAGATAAAAATAAATTTGGTCTGAAAAAAAAACGCCATACATACCCCTTACGTTTTTTTTCAGGTGGAAATAATTAAATTGTTCACTGCTCGGCCTAGTAATGGACTAGACACCCCTGTGTGGCAGATCTATAATCAGAACTGTTTGTACTACATACCTGTGAAAGTGCATGAGGATTGTAGATAAAAATAAATTTGAAAAAAACACCATACATACCCCTTATGTTTTTTTTCAGGTGGACATAATTAAATTGTTCACTGCTCGGCCTAGTAATGGACTAGACACCCCTGGGTGGCAGTTATATAATCAGAACTGTATGTTCTACATACCTTTGAAAGTGCATGAGGATTGTAGATAAAAAATAAATTTGGTCTGAAAAAAAAATGCCATACCCTTATGTTTTCTTTCAGGTGGACATAATTCAATTGTTCACTGCTCGGCCTAGTAATGGACTAGACACCCCTGGGTGGCAGATCTCTGATCAGAATTGCTTGTACTACATACCTGTGAATGTTCATGAAGATTGTAGATAAAAATAAATTTGGTCTGAAAAAAAAACGCCATACATACCCTTTACGTTTTTTTTCAGGGGGACATAATTAAATTGTTCACTGCTCGGCCTAGTAATGGACTAGAGACCCCTGGTTGGCAGATCTATGATCACAATTGCTTGTACTACATACCTGTGAAAGTGCATGAGGATTGTAGATAAAAATAAATTTGAAAAAAACACCATACATACCCCTTATGTTTTTTTTCAGGTGGACATAATTAAATTGTTCACTGCTCGGCCTAGTAATGGACTAGACACCCCTGGGTGGCAGATCTATAATCAGAACTGTTTGTACTACATACCTGTGAAAGTGCATGAGGATTGTAGATAAAAATAAATTTGAAAAAAACACCATACATACCCCTTATGTTTTTTTTCAGGTGGACATAATTAAATTGTTCACCGCTCGGCCTAGTAATGGACTAGACACCCCTGGGTGGCAGATCTATAATCAGAACTGCTTGTACTACATACCTGTGAAAGTGCATGAGGATTGTAGATAAAAATAAATTTGAAAAAAACACCATACATACCCCTTATGTTTTTTTTCAGGTGGACATAATTCAATTGTTCACCGCTCGGCCTAGTAATGGACTAGACACCCCTGGGTGGCAGATCTATAATCAGAACTGTTTGTACTACATACCTGTGAAAGTGCATGAGGATTGTAGATAAAAATAAATTTGAAAAAAACACCATACATACCCCTTACGTTTTTTTTCAGGTGGACATAATTAAATTGTTCACTGCTCGGCCTAGTAATGGACTAGACACCCCTGGGTGGCAGATCTATAATCAGAACTGTTTGTACTACATACCTGTGAAAGTGCATGAGGATTGTAGATAAAAATAAATTTGAAAAAAACACCATACATACCCCTTATGTTTTTTTTCAGGTGGACATAATTAAATTGTTCACTGCTCGGCCTAGTAATGGACTAGACACCCCTGGGTGGCAGATCTATAATCAGAACTGTATGTACTACATACCTGTGAAAGTGCATGAGGATTGTAGATAAACATAAATTTGGTCTAAAAAAAAAAAGCCATACATACCCCTTATGTTTTTTTTCAGGTGGACATAATTAAATTGTTCACTGCTCGGCCTAGTAATGGACTAGACACCCCTGGGTGGCAGATCTATAATCAGAACTGCTTGTACTACATACCTGTGAAAGTGCATGAGGATTGAAGATAAAAATAAATTTGAAAAAAACACCATACATACCCCTTATGTTTTTTTTCAGGTGGACATAATTCAATTGTTCACCGCTCGGCCTAGTAATGGACTAGACACCCCTGGGTGGCAGATCTATGATCAGAATTGATTGTCCTATATACCTGTGAATGTTCATGAAAATTGTAGATAAAAATAAATTTGGTCTAAAAAAAAAAAGCCATACATACCCCTTATGTTTTTTTTCAGGTGGACATAATTAAATTGTTCACTGCTCGGCCTAGTAATGGACTAGACACCCCTGGGTGGCAGATCTATAATCAGAACAGTTTGTACTACATACCTGTGAAAGTGCATGAGGATTGTAGATAAAAATAAATTTGAAAAAAACACCATACATACCCCTTAAGTTTTTTTTCAGGTGGACATAATTAAATTGTTCACTGCTCGGCCTAGTAATGGACTAGACACCCCTGGGTGGCAGATCTATAATCAGAACTGTTTGTACTACATACCTGTGAAAGTGCATGAGGATTGTAGATAAAAATAAATTTGAAAAAAACACCATACATACCCCTTATGTTTTTTTTCAGGTGGACATAATTCAATTGTTCACTGCTCGGCCTAGTAATGGACTAGACACCCCTGGGTGGCAGATCTATAATCAGAACTGCATGTACTACATACCTGTGAAAGTGCATGAGGATTGTAGATAAAAATAAATTTGGTCTGAAAAAAAAAACGCCATACATACCCCTTATGTTTTTTTTCAGGTGGAAATAATTAAATTTGTCACTGCTCGGCCTAGTAATGGACTAGAGACACCTGGGTGGCATATCTCTGATCAGAATTGCTTGTACTACATACCTGTGAATATTCATGAAGATTGTAGATAAAAATAAATTTGGTCTGAAAAAAAAACGCCATACATACCCCTTGTTTTTTTTCAGGTGGACATAATTAAATTGTTCACTGCTCGGCCTAGTAATGGACTAGACACCCCTGGGTGGCAGATCTATAATCAGAACTGTATGTACTACATACCTGTGAAAGTGCATGAGCATTGTAGATAAAAATAAATTTGAAAAAAAAGTCATACATACCCCTAATGTTTTTTTTCAGGTGGAAATAATTAAATTTGTCACTGCTTGGCCTAGTAATGGACTAGACACCCCTGGGTGGCAGATGTATAATCAGAACTGCTTGTACTACATACCTGTGAAAGTGCATGAAGATTGTAGATAAAAATAAATTTGGTCTGAAAAAAAAAGAGCCATACATACCCCTTATGTTTTTTTTCAGTTGGACATAATTAAATTGTTCACTGCTCGGCCTAGTAATGGACTAGACACCCCTCGGTGGCAGATCTATAATCAGAACTGTTTGTACTACATACCTGTGAAAGTGCATGAGAATTGTAGATAAAAATAAATGTGAAAAAAAAGTCATAGATACCCCTTATAGTTTTTTGGGGTAGAAATTATTGTTTTGGGATGTATTAAATCCCTCACTGCTCAGCCTAGGAATGGACTAGACACCCCTGGGTGGCAGATCTATAATCAGAACTGTTTGTACTACATACCTGTTAAAGTGCATGAGGATTGTTGATAAAAATTAATTTGAAAAAAAAGTCATACATACCCCTTATGTTTTTTTTGGGTGGAAATTAAAAGGTTTTTTTTCACAAAATCCAATATGGTGGAAAATGACATCATAGGGCAGGGGTGTCAAACATACGGCCCGCGGGCCAAAACCGGCCCGCCAGATGGTTCAAACCGGCCCACGAGACGACGTCCAAAATTTTAAAAAAGGAACAGATATTCCAGATGTGTCCAGCAGAGGTCGCACTGACATGACGAGAGATCCGGAAATAAACAGCACGCGACAGCAACGCGCCCAGAATGCGCCATCTGGCAATCTGCCTTTGTCATTATTAAGCTCTTGTTGTCAAAATTACCCACGGTTTCACCCTCATTACCAAAATGTCTTTGTCAAAAAGAGAAAAGTTGACACAGAGTGCAGAGTTTTCCAAGAAAAATGGACTGATTCTTATTTATTCACAGAAGTGAAAGGGAAACCTGTGTGCTTGGTGTGTAATCAGCAAGTTTCAGTGCTCAAGGAATATAATATTCGACGCCACTATGAGACTCATGGTGAAAAATACAACCATTTGCGAAGACAACTGAGAATAGAGAAGATAAATGAATTGTTAGTGGGTCTGAAGAAACAGCAGTCTGTTTTTACCCGTAGCCGAGAGGTCAGTGATGCAGCGGTGAAAGCTAGCTACCTTATTGCTAACGAGATAGCGTTAGGATCCAAGCCATTTTCTGAGGGCGAGTTGTGAAAACATGCTGAAGGCTGCAGAAATCATGTGGGATTTCAGATCTCTCAGCAGACTTGGACAGCCCAATGAATCACAAAGTCAAGTCATTTGTTGCATTTTCGGTTGCAATTGATGAGAGCACTCTGAAGAATACAGTTCTGTGAAAAATAACATTTACTGTGGTAATGTCATATTTAAAGACCATGAACATTGTGCAGTATAATATCAGTCAGCAGCTTCAGCACAAAATAGTTTGGTCTGGTGTTACTCTATTGCTCATGCACTGCTATCACTTTTATGGGTTTTTGAAATGTACAAATTTAATACATTTACAAGGCAGGGTGATAACGTTCTTCATAGCTCCCACTTTAGTTTTGCATAGTGTGGTGAGTCAGTTCAGGTGGTCAGATGTGAAAATGTATCTACTGTACATTAAAATAAACAGTTGTTTTAATCAAAGTGAAATGCTATTTTTTCAGTTCCATAGGCCTATCTGTGAATAAATGTTTTGTGCCTTTGTAGATCCACTGTGATCTGTGAGTTATAATGCACATATATAGGCTAAATGATAAATTAAGGCATAATATTGAAATATTGAAAAACAAAGGTAAAGATTTGGAGTTGACGTTATTTCTAGGTTATTTTGCTATTATTTTACTGGCCCGGCCCACTTGAGATCAGATTGGGCTGTATGTGGCCCCTGAAGCAAAATGAGTTTGACACCCCTGTCATAGGGTGTGTTGAGCCAAGAAATCCAATGGTACCTTGTTTTTAAAAATCAGACTTACGTGTCAAAATTTGAGTGCTTTGACACATTGGTGGCGCTAGAGCGTTTGAGATGACAACATCTGACTTGATGACAAGACTCGGGACTGTCATGAATTAGAGTGCCAAATGCACAACTTTTTACCATAATGGTTCTATAGGCTGCCATAGACTCCAATGGTATAATAATAATAATAATAATAATAATAATAGGAAAAGGTACGAACTATGCAGCTTCGCTGCTTGGCCCACAATAATATTAATAATAATAATAATAATAATAATAATAATAATAAGGGAAATGTATTAGTTCTGTTGTATTCATGTTACTGTATAACAAATACATCGACAGGTATTGTCTTTTGAGGTATGTGAACAAAGAACTAGAGTGTTAGTGAATTCCTACAGTAGGTTCCAGAATATCAACAGACATGTTTCATAATATATTCTTTATTATTATTTGAAATAGTAAAGATCAAAGTGAAAAAGTGAACATTATATCAGCCACACAGACACAGACAGTATACCATGCACATCTAGTCTCTATCATTTAATTATTAAACAAAGCTCTTGTTTAGTTTGTGAAAGAAATTAGTTACAACTAGAAAACATACTGTTAAATAAAGTAACATAAAGGTTATAAAACATGTATGACTACAGTATAATGGTGCAAATTAAGGTAGCTCACTTTTTATATAGATACAATCTCCAGTATTCTTCCCATAACATGACCAACCCATGGCTATCTCAAGCTCAAAGACCTAGCAGGCTAACAGCTGTCTGGCAGAAATGATCACCAATGCTCATTAATATGAATGTTACAATAAAAAATTATGTGTAATACAATATTTACAAAAGCATACCACTGGACTATGTTGCAGTTAGATGCACCGATGAAGTACTCCGCCTACAGTATACACATATCTACAAGTAATAATTTCAGATGCACACTTAATGAGTTGGTTAAAACATGAGTGGGGGGTCTGTATTGTATCATGGAGAAAACACCTGTTGTTTGGCTTATATATTGTTCAAAGAATAAAGAATACAATTTCATATGAAAATTGGCTGCAGAAGGATAAACCATAAACATACTGCAAGGTGATAGTTCAAATGTTTGTGTCTAAACACTCGGTGACACTGGTTAAACCTTATCTATATTTCTGAGTTTTACAGTTACTACAGTATATGAATTATACAGGGCTACCAGTGGAACGCAGTATAAAATGTTTATTATCATTCATCTTGGAAACAGAAATTGATTCAGTGATAGTCTTATTTGATGAATAAGATAATGATATGATTGTGGATTAAATATTGTAATATGTTTTTGGCAACATTTACTTTTGAACATTTAGATAGGATACTATAAACATACTATAGATACTATAAACATTAGTCTGAAAGTACATAATCTCCCAAATATCTGAAATTACAATGAATTGCTTCTTGGCTGCCTCGTTAGTAAAACCTGTATAACAGCTTAATCATGTTTTAAACTTGAATACATTCAACATGTAGAGCAATATTTACAGGGCCATGGGATGGGAAGGGATTGTTAATCATTTTCAACCCAAAATATATTTAATCACATAGTTTGGTTCTGTTTTGTTTTGTCAATCCAACTTTCAGTCCAACCCTGATAGCCTTTTTTATTTGTTAATGTCTAATTGTGCAAACACACCGTATACAGTAACAGTATGTCCCTGGAGACGCTGTCCTTCAACAGGAAGTAGGGGAGAGATTAAACACAGAGCACAGGCATGGCAGCCCTTCTGACAGAAGGACCCCCTCCACAAACCGTCTTTTCTGAGTGCTGTTCAGAGCTCCTTGGGCTCCCCGTAGTCGTTGTAGAGGACCGGTAGCAGCTGCTCGTCGCAGGCCTTCCTCACGTCCTGGCCCAGGTCCACCCAGTCCACCCCGAAGGCCTTGGTGTCTGTGTAGCGGCAGGACAGGTATTTCAGAGACATCCGGCGCAGGCCGATCTTGGGCTCCTGGAGGAGACCCCGACACCAGCCACTCAGGTCCACCAGCTGGGACAGGATCAGCCCCGCCTTCCTGCAACACACAACAACACTCACATAGCAACACAGCAACATTCACATGGCAACGCACAACAACACTCACACGGCAACACACAACAACATTCACATAGCAACCAGCAACATTTGCATAGCAAAACAAAACACTCACATAGCAACACACAACAAAACTCATACTGTAGCGACACACAACACTCACATAGCAAAACACAGCAACACTCACACAGCAACACACAACAACACTCACATAGCAACACACAAGACTCACATAGTGAAACTACTGACCGACCCCAGGGTGGAGGTGAAGCCAGTGGTTATGCATGCATAGCTTAATCATTATTGGCGTATTAAACATAAGGCAGCTACACCAGCTATTTACTGTACCTAATATTTGAAGCTTTTAATTGAAACTATTTGTGATTCAAAGTGGTATTGATCAGGGTATGAACCTATACCTGTCACATGACTCATACAGAACCAGCCAGAGGTTTGGACACACGTCTTCATTCTGTGATAAAGTGGGTCCAAACCCTGGTACTGTAGTGTATGACCCCAGTTACCCTCTATTCTCTTTCCGCCATTCTCAATTCCTTTTAATTTCAACACATTTTTCTCAAAGAAAGGAAAAAAGTGCAGCCTGTCAGACATACCTAATACTTCAAACATGGAATGCCGTCTGGACCACGCATGTATCTGGTTGTTTTGTGTTCTCACCTTAAAAGATTCAAATGAAATGTTGGAGGGAGCTGATGACTCATGAATCATGCTGTGGCCTCGCCGTTGTTTTCACACTACATCATTATCTGACAGACTAAAACCACCTTTTCCTTCTAGAGGGAACTGGGCAGGAGGTAGAACAAATAATTGAATTAGCTTTTTTTTTTTCTTCCCAAAGTCAATAACGAGCTGTTATTGCTGCATTCCGCTCACAGTGGAGGGTCCACCCACGTCCAGATAGCAATGATGAGATTGAGAATCAAAGGAAGTCTCCCTTTCCTCAATGGGCGCCCGTGAAGCGGTCCTTGTCCCGGTGCCGGGCAAGCAGACCCAGTAACACCACCAGCCCAGCGGTCCCAGTACCAGTACCAGCACAGCGGTCCCAGTACCAGTACAGCGGTCTCAATACCAGTACCAGCCCAGCGGTCCCAGTACCAGTACCAGCCCAGCGGTCTCAATACCAGTACCAGCCCAGCGGTCCCAGTACCAGCCCAGCGGTCTCAATACCAATACCAGCCCAGCGGTCCCAATACCAGTACCAGCCCAGCGGTAGGGAGCGCAGTACTGAAGTCTCCCAGTGTGTCATCATAGGCATTAATGAGCTAAGCTAAGCTAAACTAAACTAAACTAAACTAAACTAAACTAAACTAAACTAAACTAAGCTAAGCTAAGCGAAGATAAGATAAGATAAACTAAGCTAAACTAAACTAAGCTAAGCTAAAATAAATTAAGCGAAAATAAACTAAGCTAAGCTAAGGTAAGCTAAACTAAGATAAGATAAACTAAGCTAAGATAAACTAAACTAAGCTAAGATAAGATAAACTACGCTAAGATAAACTAAGCTAAGCTCAGCAGTGTGAGGTCATAGAGCAGCTCACATTGCTCAGCTTATTTCATCATGTATTCAACAGAGAAAACGTCAAATCCATCGCAATGGTGACACATTCAAACGTACATTTATTTATTGTAGGTGCCAACTGTTGAATTGGAAATTGTTCAGAATACTGTATTGTTTGCTCTCTATCTACATCCACAAATATGTGTCCTATTCAGAGAGAGAGAGAGAGAGAGAGAGAGAGAGAGAGAGAGAGACTATGTAGCAATGCATTTGATTTAATAACCACAATTGATCATCTGCATTGGAAACTCTACAGGAAATAATATAATGGCACTTTAATGGTGTCAGAAATAAAAAATACATTCTGTCTTTGTGAAAGAATACCCCTGTCTGTAGTAACCATGTGTCTGTAGTAGCCATGTAGTAACCATGTAGTAACCATGCGTCTGTAGTAGCCATGTAGTAACCCTGTCTGCCCTGTAGTAACCATGTAGTAACCATGTAGTAACCATGCGTCTGTAGTAGCCATGTAGTAACCATGTAGTAACCATGCGTCTGTAGTAGCCATGTAGTAACCCTGTCTGCCCTGTAGTAACCATGTAGTAACCATGTAGTAACCATGTAGTAACCATGTAGTAACCCTGTAGTAACCCTGTAGTAACCCTGTAGTAACCCTGTAGTAACCATGTAGTAACCATGTAGTAACCATGTAGTAACCCTGTAGTAACCATGTAGTAACCCTGTCTGCCTGTAGTAACCATGTAGTAACCATGTAGTAACCATGTAGTAACCTTGTCTGCCTGTAGTAACCGTGTAGTAACCATGTAGTAACCATGTAGTAACCCTGTCTGCCTGTAGTAACCATGTAGTAACCCTGTCTGCCTGTAGTAACCATGTAGTAACCTTGTCTACCCTGTAGTAACCATGTAGTAACCCTGTCTGCCTGTAGTAAACATGTAGTAACCTTGTCTGCCTGTAGTAACCATGTAGTAACCATGTAGTAACCATGTAGTAACCATGTAGTAACCCTGTCTGCCCTGTAGTAACCATGTAGTAACCATGTAGTAACCCTGTCTGCCTGTAGTAAACATGTAGTAACCTTGTCTGCCTGTAGTAACCATGTAGTAACCATGTAGTAACCATGTAGTAACCCTGTCTGCCTGTAGTAACCATGCAGTAACCATGTAGTAACCATGTAGTTACCCTGTCTGCCTGTAGTAACCATGTAGTAACCCTGTCTACCCTGTAGTAACCATGTAGTAACCATGTAGTAACCATGTAGTAACCCTGTCTGCCCTGTAGTAACCATGTAGTAACCATGTTGTAACCCTGTCTGCCTGTAGTAACCATGTAGTAACCATGTAGTAACCCTGTCTGCCTGTAGTAACCATGTAGTAACCCTGTCTACCCTGTAGTAACCATGTAGTAACCATGTAGTAACCCTGTCTGCCCTGTAGTAACCATGTAGTAACCATGTAGTAACCCTGTCTACCCTGTAGTAACCATGTAGTAACCATGTTGTAACCCTGTCTGCCTGTAGTAACCATGTAGTAACCCTGTCTGCCTGTAGTAACCATGTAGTAACCATGTAGTAACCATGTAGTAACCATGTAGTAACCCTGTCTGCCTGTAGTAACCATGTAGTAACCATGTAGTAACCTTGTCTGCCTGTAGTAACCATGTAGTAACCATGTAGTATCCCTGTCTGCCTGTAGTAACCATGTAGTAACCATGTAGTAACCATGTAGTAACCCTGTAGTAACCCTGTAGTAACCATGTAGTAACCATGTAGTAACCATGTAGTAACCCTGTAGTAACCCTGTAGTAACCATGTAGTAACCATGTAGTAACCCTGTAGTAACCCTGTAGTAACCCTGTCTACCCTGTAGTAACCCTGTAGTAACCATGTAGTAACCTTGTCTGCCCTGTTCTATCCCTGCTGTTATTTATATGATTTTTCAGAATGTATCTGTGTTTCTAATATCTTGCCACATCTCAGAGGTCTAAGGAATCTGGATATTTATTTGCTTAAAACAAAAACCTTGTGGTTTGTTATGCTTTAATTTTTCAAGAAAGAACATTCCGGGGCTCCCAAATAGCAACGGTTGTCAGGATAAATCCCCAGCATGTATAGGGGTGGAAAACAGCCTCACGTTTCCAAGGTAGACAACGGAGCCCCTCCCCCTTCCTTCTCTCACATCTCCGGTCTCTGGAGCTTCCACAGGCACACAGGGGACCAATCAGCAGCCTCCTCCCACCCCCTCAGAGGAGAGAGCACAACAACTGGACCGGCCCAACACAGCGTCCACCATGTCAGACCGAATGACCCTCATTCTAACCTTAACCAACTCTGAGAGTGAAAAATGCAGTCATCACCAGTCATGTCATAATGAGAAATCCAACAAAAACACTACTTAAGCAAGCAAGATTGTCTTATTAGATTGTGTCATAAAAGTTTGTCATAAGTTTGTCAGTTCCTGGGCCATAGCACCGAGGATACACAGCGCCTGAAACGCTTCTGACTGGAGGTCCTGCGATGGAGCCAACATCTTCCATTTCTAAGTCAACATCCGACCACATGCCTTTGGTGATGGGTAGCCTTACGGCGATGACAAGATGGGGACGTGGAGAGACGTGTTGGGCTCTGGAGAGACGTGTTGGGCTCTGGAGAGACCGCTCTCTGAGTTTATGTTTGGGCTTCGGCATCACGCGATGTTGCCTGAAAAAAGCAAGAAGAATGTTCTCCGCCGGAGTCCAACTCCGCCCGTCAGGGAGGTGTGAGACGTTCTAAAAGAAGAATGGAACCTTCCTTCTCCGAGAGCGTTTAAGACAGATCCGTTGCTTCATCCGTTTATTTCTAGATAATGTTTACTTGAATAAAATGAGTTTACATTTCATCAAGGGCTGTGTGGGTGACCATTATCTGTATTTTGACTAGCTAATGAAAATTGCATTTAAATGGTCCACATTGTTTGTGACAGGGAAACCCAGTGGATTGGAGGACTTCATAACAAGGCAGAGCATTTCTGGAAAACACTGCGTTTACAGCCAGCGCTCTCTGCTTTGTATTGATGCCTGTGGAAACAAACTCCTTGTTTTGATTTGAGTGGTACAACATCTCTTACACGAAAGCTTACGAGGCAGAGGGGTACAGAGCCAGTAACCAACAAAAGGGGGGTTCCTTAAATGAGTGTTGGCTCCGGAAGAGGGGTATTGCTTACAGTACGGGGTCCTGTGTGAGGTAGAGGCCCACCCCAACACTGCAATAGCTGTACAGAGAGGTAATGTTCATTTAATTACCGGACTAACCTACAGCCATGTTTACAGACCGTGACCTTTAACCTCAAATGCACTTCTTTTCGTTTCATCGGCGGTGCCTTTCTTGACATTAATCATCCTTCACATAATTGGGCAGTTAATGTAAGTGTATTTTAATGGAACACTTCAGAAGCAAACCAATTACATCAACTCTTCCAGTATGGCCTCGATTAAAAACAACCTTTAATTGGAGATGCTAAGGCCGCACTTCTCTCAGTTAAAACCCCTCCTAATCAGGCTCACCTGCTGGGCCGCGCATCTACGGGGAGTCGCAAGGCACATTTTAAATATCAGACACATGGCTCTGTTTATAAAACATTTGGCCACAATTTCACATTAATCCTTAACTGCACAGCTGACAAGGGAGGATGTTTGAGCCCTTCCTGGTTGTGTTAAAAAGACTCAGGGCACATTTTCTCCGATCAGTTTGATTTCCATGTACTGTATAATGAACATAAACAACTGCTTCAATCAAAGGCACTACTGCAAATCTACAATAGAAGGATTTTCTACTTCCGAAACAAACCAACCTAAAGGGAAAGGCCAGTCTGGAGTTGGGTGGGTGGGTTATGTTGTCTTGAGGGAGTGAGTGGGTGTTCTACTCAGAAATGATTCTAGAGGAGAGTCACGTGGTACACTCACCTGAGATGGTCGCATAGGAGGAGAAGGGCTTTACAAGTTCGCTAAAACAACAAATAATAATAATATAATGATCGTATAACTTTGGTTATCTTATGCCTAACTGTTAGGTGATCGACTATGTCCCAAAAAGGCATTATTTTACTCATAATCCATCTCAAAATGTGCAAAATAAAACTACTCAAGATAAACCCGAGCCAGCGGTCAAGATGGCGACACTGACTGAAACACATCCCGCGTTTGCTAACGTGGCTACTGGAGAATCTAGCACAAGATGTGCCAGGAGTGAGATGGAATGGACTCTCTGAATGACACTGTTAAAAGACTTGGGGAGAGAAGTACCGGAGCCAAGGAAGACGTTGTGAGGCAGAACAGGCCACTGCAGTAGAGACAGCCCTGGAGGGCTCCTCCAGAAGCCAAAACATCCGGATTTCTGATGTCAAGGAGGGTTTGGAGGGCCAAGACTTTTGTGCCTTTCTCAAAACTCTGCTGCATGAATGTCTGGGAATAAACATGGATGTTTTTATTTTTATTTGGATGTTTTCTGGTTCTATATCGACTGTGTTACGCAATTCTAGCATTTTCATCCCATCACACGGTGTAGGAAGTGAAACACACACGAATTCACTGATTAAACATCCATTACTCAAAGG
>NC_140257.1:16929156-16936656 GCF_949987555.1 Borostomias antarcticus
GGACCTGGCTCTGACCTGGCTAGGACCTGTCTGGGACCTGTCTGGGACCTGTCTGGGACCTGGCTAAGACCTGTCTGGGACCTGGCTGGGACCTGTCTGGGACCTGTCTGGGACCTGGCTGGGACCTGGCTGAGACCTGGCTGGGACCTGGCTGGGACCTGTCTGGGACCTGGCTAAGACCTGTCTGGGACCTGTCTGGGACCTGGCTGGGACCTGGCTGGGACCTGGTTGGGACCTGTCTGGGACCGGGCCGGCGCTATGAGGAGAACGCCACGGCCCAGAGGGCGAGGGCCAAATCAACGCCTGAAAAGCAACAGTCTCAACGGAACAATTTACTTTATTCCTTGTTTATTTGTTAAATGTTGTTTAAAAAAAAAAAATATATATCCAATCGATCTTCACGCTTCTGGAAAAAACACCTAATGTCGCCTCGTACCGTCGTGATGATGACCAGCCTGCCAACAGACACACGGACCGGGAGCCAGATGAGGTAAACGTGAGGTGCATGTGCTTTTGATTGGTCGATCCCGGTACATCAGAACCATTTGAAGAGACAACAGAGGTCCAGCTGGTCTTTCTCCGCCGGCTCATGCTAATGCGTTCAGCGTGGCTCCGCGGCGTTCGGAGCGTGTGTGAGCTAAGTGGCTACATGTGTGTGTGTGAAGCACCGTGATCTGACGGACGAGGAAGTGGAGAGCGAGGTGGTAGTGCTTAAAGGAAGTGTGTGTGCGTGTGTGTGTGTGTGCGTGTGTGTGTGTGAGCATGTGTTCATTGCGTGTGTGTGTGTGTGTTTGTGTGTATTCTGTTTGGAGGAACTGGAACACACACAGACACACACACACCATCAAGTCTTCCATTCTGTCATTAAAAACACGTTGACCACCAACATTGACCTCACTAAAGACGCCTGCAGTGTTTCCACGGCACCGGGGTGTCACAGCCCCGGGTGTTGCTGTGGCAACAGCCACCGGCGAGCCCAGCGGTGCCGGGTGACGACCGCGACGACCGCCTGGCACATCTTCACCGTGACGACCGCCTGGCACATCGTCACCGTGACGACCGCCTGGCACATCGTCACCTCCTAACCGCACGGCGCCCAACAAAGCGCCAACCTGTCAGCCCATCTCCACCTCTACCTGTCCCTGGTCACCAGGGCTGTCAGCCCATCTCCACCTCTACCTGTCCCTGGTCACCAGGACTGTCAGCCCATCTCCACCTCTACCTGTCCCTGGTCACCAGGGCGGTCAGCCCATCTCCACCTCTACCTGTCCCTGGTCACCAGCCCATCTCCACCTCTACCTGTCCCCTGGTCACCAGGACTGTCAGCCCATCTCCACCTCTACCTGTCCCCGGTCACCAGGCCTGTCAGCCCATCTCCACCTCTACCTGTCCCCTGGTCACCAGGACTGTCAGCCCATCTCCACCTCTACCTGTCCCCGGTCACCAGGCCTGTCAGCCCATCTCCACCTCTACCTGTCCCTGGTCACCAGCCCATCTCCACCTCTACCTGTCCCCTGGTCACCAGCCCATCTCCACCTCTACCTGTCCCTGGTCACCAGGGCTGTCCGCCCATCTCCACCTCTACCTGTCCCTGGTCACCAGCCCATCTCCACCTCTACCTGTCCCTGGTCACCAGCCCATCTCCACCTCTACCTGTCCCTGGTCACCAGGACTGTCTAGAGTTCGTAGCCTTTTACCTCGGACACTACGTAATATCAGGGTAATATTGAGTCAAGGTTCAGCCGAGATGCTGAGCGTCTAATCTCTTGATCGTGTCCGTCTGCTGTAAGCACTTTTAAGATGATCCAAACCATGATCCCCCCCAGCTGAGCTCTTGAGTCATCCTGGACGTTTGAAGCCCCCCTTCTGAGGCTCGGCGTTAGGAACAACACACACACACGAGAACGGGGCAGGATTCCAGCCCAATAGAAGGTTCTAGCAGGGACCAGAACGAGAAGAAGAAAGGTTTCCAGAGAGTTCACCCAGAGTGTAGTGGCAGTGGGGTTATTCACGTCATATCAACTATCTGTGCTAGTGACTTACACTACAGTAGGTGCACTTGTAACGAGGAGGCTAAATTAGAGCAGGTGTTGTGTAGTGAAGCTCACTCCCCTAGTATAAAGGATGGGCTAGCGACCCTGCCAAGAACCATAGCTCTGTTGGCGTAGTTGTTAGCACATCTGACATGTGAGCACAAGGTTGTAGGTTCACATCCCGCCCTGGATAATCCCTTAACATGGGTCAAAGTAACGAGTGACACAGAAAAACACGAAAAAACAACACAGAGTGAAACTAAGTCTGTCACACACTGACATTATTTCTATTGAATCTAGTCCTGTCAAACCTTCACACATTTCTATTGAATCTAGTCCTGTCAAACCTTCACACGTCACAAGTGGGTGGTGGAGCTTACATGTAAGTGGTGTCGGGCTCCAGGCAGCGGACGATCATGCTGATGGATGAGGTCAGGAGGTTTGGGATGTCCCCAAGCATCACACACGGCGACTTGGCCCCCGACAGGATGTCGTCCACAAAGCTCAACATGGTCTCTGTTCAGGAGAGAACCCACACGGTCAGCAGCACAACACACCGTTTTATTCATCAACATCCATTTTGCCAGTAAGTTAATAAGTACATGTAAGTAAAATAAGTTAGTAAGCAAGTAAACATGTACAGTACGTAAGTAAATAAGTAAGCAAGTCATTAAGTAATTACATTAAAAAACAAACAAGTATGTTTAACAAAGGGCCTTCAAACAGTATTCTGCCTTGTTTTTATATGAAATAAATGCCCACCAGATTTGTTGACCTCAAAAGAAATATTATTTTCCTGCCTGCAGTTCATCACATTCTCGACCACGATATGAAGGAGGTGCTTTGAGTTTTGGAGCGCGGCACACGGTGAACAACGCGGAAAGGTTCGGGGGGGCGGGGTAGCGTCTCGAGCAGGAACCCTCTCGTTCCTCGAGGCTCGAATAATACGCCGGACTTGTTCTCATTACCGAGTGGCAGCGGGGGTGTTTTCCCAGCTGTGTTGCATGCGTCAAAGGGCACATGCGACGGGGGCCGTGCGCCTCAGAAGAAGAAAAACCCCTTTGGGAACAGGCGCTCTCAGGGGTGGCCAGCCTGGTATGTCCTCACCGAAAAACCTGCTCTTAATCCTCCGGGTCACCAAGTGGTAAAAACATTGAGCCTTGTGCCATGGAAAACAACCGGGAGAAAAAAAAAAGAGAGAGAAAAAAAACGGTGTGTACCAGCTGTCACCGAGAAATATTTACCCAGAGATCCACAGAGGAGTCCTGGGATGAAAAAGTGATAGATGAAAATGAAGAGTGACATTGTGAGGGATTGGATCACTTAGCATATTAATTGCGGAGCCGGTCGGAATATCTGTCTAGTGTGAAGGAAGTGGCGTCTGCAGCCCTTGGGAGGGGACAGTGGAAACAGGCTATGGAGTTACATTCAGGCATTAGAGACTTCAGCATGCTCAAGCTCTCAAAGACATAAAAGTCATCTAACGCCACAAACTGCTTTAAGTGAGATTTCTTTCTAAACACATATGTGTTAGAAAGTAATTGCTGAAAATATGTGATCTAAATTGTGTTTGTTTTTTTGTGGGGTTTGTGAGTATTTTCCCCCCTGATTTTTTAAACAGCTCGATGATGTCATGGAGCCCTACTTATCATGGTGAGGCGTTGTGATGCGTACAGTGATGCGTTGAAAGTCCATCAGGACGGTCTTGAGAAATGGTCTAAACAGCAAAATGAGCTGTTTCTACTGAACTAGGTTTTCTAATAGTCCTGAATGTTTATTTTCAATCACAAGACAAGCAACTTTATATTATGCATTTCTGCTATTTCAAACTAAGTTTACAGTTACTCTTTTTTCTTCTTCATGGCTAGCTGGTGACGTAGTCCATTCAGCTCATGTTGTAATAATTCCATAACCATCAAGGATGTTATGAAAACTGACTTCTCAAACTACAATGTTAGGATTTAGCCTGAGCCTGAGACTCAACTTGAAATAACATACAAGACATGGGATGAAAAATAATGATCAGAAACAGAAAAGAGACGAGGTTGTTCCAAGTTGGTGAGTAGCTAATAATTCTGCAACTCGTGGTTCCGTAGAGAGATCCAGCCTCCAGAACATCAGCTATAAAACACACGATAGGTTGAGTATCACAAGAGTTCTATTAGCTGTCGGGACTTAAGAGCTTTATAATGCGATTACACACGTATCAAATGGAAATATATGTTTCCAGATGTTATATTCCAGGCAGCAACTCTATATGCTTGATAAAGAGCACCAGCGGACCACTGTTGCTAATAGTGATTGTAAGTAATAAGCATTCATCTCACAGTCACAATATCACTGCTACTAAGTCGCAGAATACAACTGCATACTGTAGCAATCAAATAGACTTTACTCACACAGTGCTGTGTTATTTTGCATAGTGGAGCTGTTATGAAATATATAATAATAGCAACAGAGTTCTACATTGTGTGCTAGCTTTTTATGGTTATCAGATCAGTCAGTTGTTTTGAGAAGGTGATTGTGATGGAGAAGGAAAACACATGGGCTCTGGAGTGGCATCAAAGGCTTCGGTCCTGTCAGCCGGTCTGCTCTCTCAGGGCGAGCCTCTCCCGTTTGGACGTCTGGGAGGCGCTCAGTGTCTATATCAGGCTGTGCGTGATGCCACTCAATCACGGCATAGCTATGCCCACAGCTATGCCCACAACCTTCCTTCCAACATGTCGTTTTATCATACACCGTCTCTTAATAAATTGTCGAAAAAATGTTCCCTCGAAAACAGGACTCGAATAATCCTTGATTTATCGCGGTGATTCAACAGTGATTCATCATCATCTCTGTGAGAGACTTACGATGGGGGGGGGGGGGGGGGATAAGGTTTACAGCGTATATCAACTCCTATGTGATAAACACTCGTCTCTGAAATTCTTGAGGCTATTCTGACATATTTTATGTCCGCTAGCTGAAGTTCAACCAGGACAATGGTGAGCTGAAGATGTTCCATCACGCTGTGGGCCGTAGCGGAGGCTACATTTCGTTGCAAAAAGTCCCATTCAATTTCCCACCAAATAAGGTCAATGTTTAACACCACTAAGGGAAGTCCATGTTATGAGTTAATCACTTCC
This sequence comes from Borostomias antarcticus, assembly GCF_949987555.1. NCBI lineage: Eukaryota > Metazoa > Chordata > Actinopteri > Stomiiformes > Stomiidae > Borostomias > Borostomias antarcticus. The sequence continues at coordinate 16,934,315 of NC_140257.1, forward strand.
CAGCTGCTGTTTTGTTCCATTCCTGTTAGCAGTAACACTTTACATCCTTACTATGGAACTATAAAAACACCTGTCCTTGAGCTCAAATTGAAATAAATGGGGGTCATTTGAAAGCTACAGTGTCTGCTGCTCCTGGAAATGCAATGTAATTTCAGCCTCAGGACAAAGTTACTGTACCCATCCTGGGTGTTCTCAGATGACCCTTTGACCTCGATATCTCATACTCTCCTGGTGAGATGGCACTTCTTCCAATGTAGTTTCTAAAGAAGCCCCTGCCAAATGGAAATTGGCTAGCCTACTATTGCTAGCTAGCTGAATTCTTTCTTACTTATGTTTCACATCTTGGAGCAGATCCATAAATGATCCGTGATATACAGTAGATAGATAGGTCTTTGTTGTCCCAGTGGGGAAAATGGTTTGCCGCATAAGTTTCACAAGGCATAACATAACAAATGCATACGTTCATACACAAAAAATGCATAGATACACAAAAACTCAGTACACATATTAGGAATAAAAAGAACTTTGATTGGTAGGACGGCCAGCCCCTACCCAGGCCAGCTGGACACTCTACTGACCGAGAAGGAGTGGTCAAGTGCATGGGGGGGTGTAGGGTGTAATTTGTAATATTTTTAAAAGAGGTAGGCTACCGATCATCTACCGGTATACTGTAGCTAACGCAGCAACGGAGAACTGCACGCAGATCAAAGACAAGTGCAACAGGTGCTCGATAAAAAAGAAGCACTTGAGAAGAGAAAGAATGTCTGCACACTGTATAGTAGCTCCCACAATGAGTTTATTAAATAGGGCACATTTCAGCCCCGATGGCTTTCATCAGGTGCAACAACCTGTGAGGGGGTGGGGTCCATATACGGGCAAGAGGAAGGGGGTGGGGCTATGATGACATCAGAAATAAAAGCAGGTATGAGAACATATATCTAAACAGACCCTGCAAAGACATTCACATAAGGACTTCCCAAAAAGGCACTCAACTAATGTCACAACATTATAGTGGTTTAGAATAAACGCTTTGGATGACCAGGGCCTCATTCATAAATGCTGCGTAAGTACAAAAGCATGCATGCACTTTCTAAGCAAGCTTCTGTGTTTATGAAAAATGAAACTTGATGTGAGAACGTCAGAAAATGTGCGCTTCTCCACGCGCACTCTGACCCATGTGTAAGTACATTTCTGGAGAAATGACAAACTGCGACGCCGATGGCCAAAGGATGAAACTCGAAAAGCTGTGAAATAAACGTAATTGCCACGACCTCTCTCTCATAGGTCTACCTCTCAGCTGTATAGGCTAGCTCCCAGAATAGGACCAGACTTCAATATGAGGAGATGTGTGGCGTTCATGTCAGAAATTCTGACGCGGAAGTGGAGCCATCTTGTTGTTTTGACACAGTATTGTGCTTTTGAGCTAATAATAGGGCGTGTGAATGTTTTCACGAATACGCCAACGTCTGTCCGTGTCCTACATGCTGTCACTCTTAACATTATATCAGATATCAAGAGATAAATGTAGTCCTACTATTTCAAACCCCGCTCTCCTCATCCCTGATGGGCATGATTCAGGATAAAAGACCTACAAACTGAGATGTCTGCTTTTGCAAAATAACCCCTCAAGTACAGTAGTGTAATCAGGAATAATATTTGGATCTGTATTCACATCTGTAATTTTTGAAAAATATTTAGGAATGAGTTTGTTCATGTGTGTGTTAATGATCACAAGAAATTAGAACAAATTGCTGGGTTTAATTACTGTAGGAATAGGCTACAAAACCACCACCAACACACGTAGGCCTACAGGTCTATGTTGGCTCATAATGAACAAACAGACTAGTCTACTCATTTAGCCTAGTCAAACGATTTACACAATACTTGCATGTTATGACATTCTCATAAATAATAAGGTAAACTGTTGGACAAATTGCGTTCAAACTGATTTTGTGAGTTTTCAAATAATATTGTTATCACAATGATGGATTGAGATGATTCGCATTCGCGTTATAATCCGATTTTTGTTGTGCATATTTTTTCAATCATGCTTAAGTTAGCAAGCTTAGTAATGTCTGGCCATTTACCGACATTCATTTCTTGGACCAGGATTATGCATAAACTACCAGACCGATTTTCATGAAACATGGTGGAGAGGTGTATCATGGGCCAACTTAGAACCCATTAAACTTTGGAGTGGATCCGATTCACAGGGTGGGTCCATGAGCTAGCCAAACACGGCCGGCCATTCACCTCCATTCAGTTTTTTGGACTGGGATAATGCAAAAACGACCAGACCGCTTTTCATGAAACTTGGTGGAGGGATGTAGCATGGGCCAATT
>NC_140257.1:16941656-16954156 GCF_949987555.1 Borostomias antarcticus
ACCAGACTGGACTTTACGGGAGAGCTGAGTTCCTTCCACACGGCGCGGCCAAGGCCAAGACACACACTTGGTTTTCAGTTAAACATATGGATCCGTGACTGAATGTCATAAGACTGTCTGCCTCAATAAAGACCTCCTCCGCTGGACTCCCTACGGCGGATGGAGACGGTGTTTCGGTGACGTCTGAGGAACTCGTCTCGTCTGAGTTCGGTCGTGGCCAGGTGTCTGTGACGCTCACAGCCTGCCAGCGTCCGTAATGCACCTGCCCCCCCCCCCTCCTCCCCCCCCCCCTTCCCGACCAGCACGCAAGGCGGTGAGCTCATGAGGCCGAGGCCCCCAGGGTGGAAACATTCCACGGGTATGAAGCCCCGTCTTCCAGCGTGGGGCGCGCGTCCCTCTCAGGAGCTCTGGCCCCGCCCGCGGGGAGCACCCGGGCTCAGTGGGAAGGAGAGGGAGGCGGTGTGCCCCCCCCTCCCCCGCCCCCCGGCCACATGGCTGTGAGTAATCTGTTTATGGACTGGATGTCATGTCCCACTGACCCCTGAGTAAACCCTTCTGTTATTGGGCGATCAAAGCGCTGACATCACTCTGGCGAGGCGGCCTGTTATTTTAGGCGGCCCGGTTCTGGTCCGGACCCGGGAGTGATGACGGAAAGCAGACTTCCGAAGCGGTCCCCTTCCACATCTGGACGAGGAGCGATGATGTCAAGTTGTGTGCCTGAGCCGGCCTGACTCCCATTACGCGCTGCGATTAGCACACAAACAACCCCTGTCAGGCCGGCCGGGTGACAAGCGTCGGCTACGATAGCTCACGCTGTGTGGCGAGCGGCCGTTACGTAATGAGCCGTACGGACCCACTCCATTACGACGGCAGTCCTTGAAATGACAGGCGCGGTCCTCTACAATGACAGGAACTGTACACACGTTTGTATTGATTACGTACACATGTTTGTTTTGGCGTCAACAAAGTGGAATGTTGTCCAGATCCCTCTGAAGAGAAGGGCTTCCTCCATGCATGTCTGACCGATCTAAAGAACAGAAGTGAGACGTTTTGTCCTCGTCTTCCCTGGCGGTCTGTGGAAGCTGATCAGATCCTGCCTGTACACGCGATGAAGAAGCTGTTTTGAGTTCCATGTAAATTGGGGCTGAGCAGAGATGAAGGGCCCTGACTGGAAACACACCCCGAGCTGCCTCCCAGCCGGGCCGAGCCAGAACACACGTGCACCTCCTCATCGATCACAAGCCCACATTTGGACTTGATTTAAGCTTGATGTTCCGTTCTTTTCATGTTGCGTTGCAAACTGGAACGAGGGAAGCCATAACCAAAACCATTAAACTCACACAACTCACACACCATGGATACAAGAAGCCTGGAGACCCAGGCAGTCTCCGATAAGACGGCAGGCCTTAGGAAATGTCTCATGGGAAATAACAATAGTATGGGAATCTTTCAATGCTTGGCAGAGTTTCAACTCAATAACTAGTGATGGACTGCCTATACCCATGCATTAATATGTATTCATATTCTGATTGGGCTGTATACTGGTTGGTGGTTCCAATAGCAATATAATCCCTTTAGTCCCCAACAGACCAATGAGTTGCATCAATGGAACGTATCCAGTATTGGTCATGTATTTTGTATTTTACCATACTGTACTGTAATAATAAAACATTTTGTGGAAGTCATATTTTAAATGTTTACAATTCTCTAAGATTACGAGGAGCTACTCCCATACTCCCTGGCTCTCAGTCTCAGTATGTATATAAAATAAAATACAAATATAAAAAAAAATACATTATTATTTTTTATTTTATTTTATTTTTTCTCCATAATATCGGATAGTTGTCAAGAGAAGCAGTGAGAGAGTCTGAGTGAGACCGAGGACAGTGAGGAGATACCAGGTCCGTATCTCTGGAATCCTCCTGCGTTCATCCCAAGGTTATCCCCCGCATGCTAATGTTTAATCTGACAGGCGGGTAAGCGAGAGCTCAAATCAGAACCACCCCTCCCCATGAATCTTCCACAGAGCGAGTTCCTCGGTGGTCCGGGGTCGCGCTCACACACAGCTACACCTCGCTTTCACACTCAAGCTGTGCTCCTCCAAGCAATCAATCACTGAACGCTCGGAGAAACCCAGGTTCTGTTTAAAACACTAACCGGTATAAACCTGTGTGTCATTATATTATACTGTAGTCATACTGTTTGTTAATGCATGCGGGTAATTAGCGATACTGTTTTTGAACACATTTAAAGGTATAGAACGATATTGTGACATTTTCCATTTGCTGTTTTCTACATGAAAACAAGTTGATAGGAAGGGAAAGGAAAGGTTGATCCACTCAGAATAAGTATTCGGGAGGGAAGTGGTCATGTTAAAAAGCCTTTAATGTTTCGGGCTTACATCATTAAAAATGTCATCATGTTTCGACCTTGTCGGTCGTCATCAGGAAATCAAATAAACAGTTGCAATGATGTCTCGTATTTGGGCCTTGATCACAAACAGAACTTCGCGTTCCAAGCAGAGGATCATTAATGCAGGGCTGTTGAAGTGAAGTCACTACTGGGCTTATTCCAGATATTCCTAATCACAATCCTTTTTTGCCATTTGTTCTTGACATACATAGGAACGTCTTACGACACCGTGGAGTCAACAACACAACAATGGACCAGTGCAAAAACAGGACAGGACAGGACAATGCAAAATACAAACATAGTGAAAACTAGCAGTGCTTTTTGCCGACAGAAGAGACCGTGAAGTAGTCAGTATAGTGCCACAATGCAGGGGGCAGGGGAGAGAGTCAGAGGGGAGAGAGTCAGAGGGGAGCCATGTTGATGAGGCTGATGGCCGAGGGGAAAAAGCTGTTCCTGTGTCGAACAGTTTTGGTCTTTGACGCAGCCTCCTGCCAGAGGGGGGCGGTGTGAAGAGGCCATAGCCCGGGCGGGAGGGGTCAGCCATGATGTTCCTGGCCAGCTTCAGGGCCCTGATGTTCAGTTCCCACTTGAGGTCCCAGGAAATGACAGCACCCAGGAAGCGGAAGGAGTCCACGGTGCAGGGTGATGGGGTGGGGGGGGGCTGAGTTCTTTCTGAAGTCGACCACCATTCCCACTGTCTTTAGAGCGTTGAGCTCCAGGTTGTTCCGGCCACACCAGGACAACAGCTGTTCAATCTCCCACCTGTAGGCGGACTCATCCCCCTTGGAGATGAGTCCTAGAGGGCGGTGTCATCCACAAACTTCAGGAGTTTGGCGGACTGATGGCTGGAGGTGCAGCTGTTGGTGTTCAGTGAGATTAGTAGGGGGGGAAGAACACAGCCCTGTGGGGCGCCGGTGCCGGTGGACTCTGGGTCGGAGATGTTCTTCCCCAGCTTCCCCAGTTTAAACCGGTCCTTAACCCCACTCTTCCATACTTCCTCTCCCTCCAGCCTTAGTTCCCTGAGTTTGGATGTGAACCAGGGCTTGTCGTTGTTGTAGCTGATCCAGGAGCAGGTTGGAACACACTGGTCCTCTCAGTAGCTGAGGAATGACGTCACAGTGTCTGCGTGCGTCTAGACTGTTTCCCCCAGTTAACGTAGCCCCCGTCACAGCTGGCCTGTTCCAGCCCAAGCTGGTCTTCTGCTTCGCCTGGCTGGTCCATGTCTTTAATGTCTTCACAACAGGGTTGGAGAGTTTCAGTTTCTGCCTGTAGGTAGGAATCAGATGGACAATGTTGTGGTCCGACTGACCCCACCACCGTGTGAAAGACAGCGTGATAGGTGTTGTTGATTGCCGTGTAGCAATGGTCGAGGGTGCGCTCCTCTCGAGTGGGGAATTTGATCTGCTGCCGGTATTTGGGAAGAACTTGTCTCAGATTAGCTCTGTTGATGTCCCCCAGCACAACATCAAACAGTCCCGATGTTTACGCTCAACCCTCGTTATCTGTTCGGCGAGTGTGCTTTGCGCCTCCTGTCTGGGGGCCTCAGGTGGAATATACCCACACGCTAGGATAAAAGAGCTGGAACACTAGCTGGAACCCCTCGAGATGTACTTCAGCGTCGAGGATAGCATCAGACAGATGTCTCCGTGAACAGTCTCCGGGAAGTCTTTGTTTTTAGCTACTAGCCGCTGGAGTTCATCCATCTTGTTGGATAGCGATAGCGAAGATTCCCGGTAGATGTCTTCGTGAGCTGCGTCTGCGAAGCCGAACGAGGGCCCGGCTCTCCTCCCTCGCTTGCACCGGCACCGTCTCACAGCTCGGGCGAAGACAGCGACACCTCTGACCAGGATATCCAGTCGATCTGAGTTAGTGAGTAAGTCCGGTATAGAGTCCGTAGGAGCTGCTCCCCTAATGCTAACAAGTTCCTCTCTGGTGGAGGAGGTCTTGCAGAGAACAAACTGGGACAAAACAACCGAGGCCGAAAACAAAGAGGGCCTTCGATTGTACGCCTTCTTCACAGGGACATGGATGCATTCTTAGACAGGCCCGTTCACTATAGTATGTTAATTCCCAGAAGGACATTGATAGTGCCAAACTCCTAAAGAGGCTCATTGATTATAACAGCGTCTGGATGAGGCTCTGCAGGACTGGTCCTGGTTAGGGTTAGAGGTAAGGGGTTAGGGTTAGGGGTTAGAGGTTACGGTTAGAAGTGGAGGAGGACAGCTGGAGGTTCTGACTCTGCCTGTAGACAAGCTCATCCAGAACCAGAGAGCCCCTCAGCAGGCTAGACCCGCTGAGCACGGCCCGACGAGACGGCGCTGATCTACTCCAGACCCAGTTCAGGTTCTCCTCAACACAAGACGAGGCCAGAGTTCAGGCTCTCCTCAACACAAGACGACCCCAGAGTTCAGGCTCTCCTCATCACAAGACGAGCCCAGAGTTCAGGCTCTCCTCAACACAAGACGACCCAAGAGTTCAGGTTCTCCTCAACACAAGACGAGCCCAGAGTTCAGGCTCTCCTCAACACAAGACGAGCCCAGAGTCACTGTGCAAGATGACAGCCCACGCAGTCAAGTCACCACTACAGGGATACGGGATCGGGCCCCATGTCTCTAGGGGCCCTGCAGATACATATATATATATATATGTGTGTGTATGTATGTATGCATGTATTTGTACAGTATGTATGTATTTACGCATGTATGTATATATGTGTGTGTGTATGTATGTATATGTACAGTATGTATGTATGTATGTATGTATGTATGTATGTATGTATGTGTGTGTGTGTGTGTGTGTGTGTGTGTGTGTGTGTGAGTGTGTGTGTGTGTGTGTGTGCTCTAGCTCTAGCTCTAGTCTAGACTACACCCAGGATCATACTATTATTACATCTGATGATGAACGTAGACCTAAACCTCCAGAAGAGTGAGGCTGTGCTCAGCTGTATCCCTCAGCCCTCCACACATGAGCCACCGTCTGCTACCAGTGAGCTCCATCTAGTGGTCGTGAGCAGAACTACAGAATAAAAGTGGACCTCAATTGATTTTTCACATCATTGTTGATTGCAAAGCACACGCGTGTTATCTACACACGCGAGGTGCTCCGATGACTTACGGTACCTTTACACCGACGATCAGGAGAACGTGATGAGGGTACGAGGGGTACGGTGAGGGGGGAACGTGATGACCACCTAACCCAGGGTACGAGGGGTACGGTGAGGGGGGAACGTGACGTTTACGAGGGGTACGGTGAGGGGGGAACATGACGAGCACCTAACCCAGGGTACGAGGGGTACGGTGAGGGGGGAACATGACGGGTACGAGGGGTACGGTGAGGGGGGAACATGACGAGCACCTAACCCAGGGTACGAGGGGTACGGTGAGGGGGGAACGTGACGGGTACGAGGGGTACGGTGAGGGGGGAAAGTGACGGGTACGAGGGGTACGGTGAGGGGGGAACGTGACGGGTACGAGGGGTACGGTGAGGGGGGAACGTGACGGGTACGAGGGGTACGGTGAGGGGGGAAAGTGACGGGTACGAGGGGTACGGTGAGGGGGGAACGTGACGGGTACGAGGGGTACGGTGAGGGGGGAAAGTGACGGGTACGAGGGGTACGGTGAGGGGGGAACGTGACGGGTACGAGGGGTACGGTGAGGGGGGAACGTGGCGAGCGCCTAACCCAGGGTACGAGGGGTACGGTGAGGGGGGAACCTGACGGGTACGAGGGGTACGGTGAGGGGGGAACGTGACGAGGGTACGAGGGGTACGGTGAGGGGGGAACGTACCCGTCTCAACTCTGGAGTGGTCCGTCCGCTCCGTCACCTTCTCCTGGCTGATGAGGTAGTCGACGATGCGCACGCCGATGGGCGGCTCCGTGTGGGTCCACTCCATGATGACCAGAGAGCTGCTGGGCTCGTAGGAGTGGGACAGACGGAGCCTGGAGAGAACCGGAGAACCGCCTTCAGCTCAGCTCCACGTTGGACGACATGTTTTATATTATATATATATATATGGATATGCCATCATTGAACTTGTATCTAAAGATTATATATATATATATATACATTATATCTGAAATCGCTGCCCATCTTTCACCGCAGGCTCAAAAATATCTTCAAGAAGTACTACCATGATCCTGCCTCTTAAGCACCTATTGTATTTTAGATTTCTATTCTTGTACTTTGCCTTCAGCACTAGATTATGCTCTTAGTCACTTGTTTTAGGAAGGAGATGCACTTGTGAGTTCTGGCAAGTAGTAGTACATTGGCTTTTTCTACGTTAAATGCAATTATTGTTAGTCGCTTTGGATAAAAGCGTCTGCTAAATGACTGTAATGTAATTTAATGTAATGTAATATAAATCCTCTTATCTTTAGATACAAGTTCAATGATGTCATATCCACCAGTTTATACAGTAAATCCGCTGATCCCATAGCACGTCATTAGTGTGTGTATAAGTGTGTGTATGTGTGTGGTGTTTGGATGATATTGAGGATGAGGGTGTTTGGATGATATTGAGGATGAGGGTGTTTGGATGATATTGATCATGTCCTGTGTGTGGACTCACAGGGGTTTGGGGAGGGGGGCACACATGGGCAGACCGTCTGCCCCGAAGGCGCTGGAGTCACAGCGACACCAGTCATCGATGACATCACCCTTCCCAGAGCACCACAACATACTCATCATGGCTTCCTGCAGAGCCTGGGGAGGAGAGGAGAGAGGAGGAGAGGAGGGGAGAGGAGGAGGAGGGGAGAGAGAAGAGGAGAGGAGGAGAGAGGAGGAGGAGGGGAGAGAGGAGAGGAGGAGGGGAGAGGAGGAGGAGGGGAGAGAGGAGAGGAGAGAGAGAAGAGGAGGAGAGGAGGGGAGAGAGAGAAGAGGAGGATGGGAGAGGAGGAGGAGGGGAGAGAGGAGAGGAGAGGAGGAGGAGAGGAGGGGAGAGAGGAGAGGAGGAGGGGAGAGGAGGGGAGAGAGGAGAGGAGAGAGAGGAGAGGAGGAGAGGAGGGGAGAGGAGAGGAGGAGGAGGGGAGAGAGGAGAGGAGGAGGAGGGGGAGGGGAGAGAGGAGGAGGGGAGAGGAGAGGAGGAGAGTAGGGGTGAGAGGAGAGGAGGAGGGGAGAGGAGGAGGAGGGGAGAGAGGAGAGGAGAGGAGGAGAGGAGGAGAGGAGGGGAGAGGAGAGGAGGAGGAGGGGAGAGGAGGAGAGGAGGAGGAGGGTAGAGGAGAGGAGGAGGAGGGGAGAGAGGAGAGGAGGAGGAGGGGAGAGGAGAGGATGAGGGGAGGGGAGAGGAGGAGGAGAGGAGAGGAGGGGAAGAGAGAGAAGAGGAAGGGAGAGGAGGAGAGAAGGTGAGAGGAGAGGAGAGAGAGAAGAGGTGAGGAGGAAGAGGGGAAGAGGAGGGGAGGGAGGTGAGAGAGTAGAGGAGGAGGAGAGGAGGAGAGGAGGAGAAGAGAGGGGAGAGGAGGAGGAGGAGGGGAGAGAAGAAGAGGGGAGAGAGGATAGGAGAGGAGGGGAGGAGGAGAGGAGAGGAGGAGAGAGAAGAAAGAAATAGAGCTTCAGTCAATACCAGCCTGGAGCAGGCTTGCAGCTGGTGAGGTATTACGTCTCCTTGGGGGCGTCAGGCTAACGGCTCAAAGCATATTGATACGGTCTTACTGAGCATTGATACGGTCTTACTGAGCATTGATACGGTCTCACTGAGCGCGTTCTGCCTGGAGCGCAGCACGCCTACATGTGTTCTTCAGGCTCTCACTGAGGAACCGCAGGTCACCTGAGGACCGAGCAGGTTCCTACACAAACATAGCTGCCTAGACTGGGTTTGCTCTTTGCAAGCTAACGCAAGTATTGCATGGTTACCACACACACACACACACACACACACACACACACACACACACACACACACACATACATACATACAGTACACACACATACACACCCACACATAAACACACACACACACACACACACACACATAACCAAACACACACACACTCACCCACACATAACCAAACATACACACACACACACACAACAAAAAACACACACACATTCACACACAAAGACACACAAACAAACACACACACACACACAACCAAACACACACACACACACACAAACACACACACACACACTCAACCAAAAACACACAGACACACAAACAAACACACACACACACACACACACACACACCCTCCCGCCTCACCTGGTAGGTCTCGTTGTTGGACACCAGCTCGTAGAGGGGCGTGGCCTTGCTGATGTGCAGGAGCACGGGGTCGTTGGGCCGGCCCGGCCGGGGGCTCATGTGACAGAGGGGACAGGCGTGGGGACACTGGCCCTGGCTGCTGCAGTCCATCCGCACGCCGGCCGCCATGCGCTTAGCGCCGCTGTCCAGCAGGCTGGCCACGTAGGCCGGGTAGGTCAGCGCACGCGCCTCCTTGTCCCGCTCCTCCGACTCCTCCGAGGGGGAGTTACCTGGGGAGGGAGGGGAGGAGAGACTTAGGGAGGAGTTACCTGAGGAGGGAGGGGAGGACAGGGGAGGAGTTACCTGAGGAGGGAGGGGAGGACAGGGGAGGAGTTACCTGAGGAGGGAGGGGAGGAGAGCCTTAGGGAGGAGTTACCTGAGGAGGGAGGGGAGGGGAGGAGAGCCTTAGGGAGGAGTTACCTGAGGAGGGAGGGGAGGAGTTACCTGAGGAGGGAGGGGAGAGGAGGGGAGGAGTTACCTGAGGAGGCAGGGGAGGAGAGGGGAGGAGGGGAGGAGTTACCTGAGGAGGCAGGGGAGGAGAGGGGAGGAGGGGAGGAGTTGGGGAGCGACCGTTGAACAGTTTGACCCGTCTGCAATTCCTATAAAGTTACAGTTTGCCCGCCAGTTACAGGAGGGCGTGTCCGATGTCTGCGCACCCTTAAACGGCACCACACCCCCTTCAGACCCTTAAAGGGCACCACACCCCCTTCAGACCCTTAAACGGCACCACACCCCCTTCAGACCCTTAAACGGCACCACACCCCCTTCAGACCCTTAAAGGGCACCACACCCCCTTCAGACCCTTAAACGGCACCACACCCTCTTCAGACCCTTAAACGGCACCACACCCTCTTCAGACCCTTAAACGGCACCACACCCCCTTCAGACCCTTAAACGGCACCACACCCCCTTCAGACCCTTAAACGGCACCACACCCTCTTCAGACCCTTAAACGGCACCACACCCCCTTCAGACCCTTAAACGGCACCACACCCCCTTCACACCCTTAAACTGCACCACACCCCCTTCAGACCCTTAAACTGCACCACACCCCCTTCAGACCCTTAAACTGCACCACACCCCCTTCAGACCCTTAAACTGCACCACACCCCCTTCAGACCCTTAAACTGCACCACACCCCCTTCAGACCCTTAAAGGGCACCACACCCCCGTCAGACCCTTAAACGGCACCACACCCCCTTCAGACCCTTAAACGGCACCACACCCCCTTCAGACCCTTAAACTGCACCACACCCCCTTCAGACCCTTAAACAACACCACACCCCCTTCAGACCCTTAAACGGCACCACACCCCCTTCAGACCCTTAAACTGCACCACACCCCCTCCAGACCCTTAAAGGGCACCACACCCCCGTCAGACCCTTAAACGGCACCACACCCCCTTCAGACCCTTAAACGGCACCACACCCCCTTCAGACCCTTAAACTGCACCACACCCCCTTCAGACCCTTAAACAACACCACACCCCCTTCAGACCCTTAAACTGCACCACACCCCCTTCACACCCTTAAACTGCACCACACCCCCTTCAGACCCTTAAACGGCACCACACCCCCTTCAGACCCTTAAACTGCACCACACCCCCTTCAGACCCTTAAACGGCACCACACCCCCTTCAGACCCTTAAACGGCACCACACCCCCTTCAGACCCTTAAACTGAACCACACCCCCTTCAGACCCTTAAACTGCACCACACCCCCTTCAGACCCTTAAACGGCACCACACCCCCTTCAGACCCTTAAACTGAACCACACCCCCTTCAGACCCTTAAACTGCACCACACCCCCTTCAGACCCTTAAACGGCACCACACCCCCTTTAGACCCTTAAACTGCACCACACCCCCTTCAGACCCTTAAACGGCACCACACCCCCTTCAGACCCTTAAACTGCACCACACCCCCTTCAGACCCTTAAACTGCACCACACCCCCTTCAGACCCTTAAACGGCACCACACCCCCTTTAGACCCTTAAACTGCACCACACCCCCTTCAGACCCTTAAACTGCACCACACCCCCTTCAGACCCTTAAACGGCACCACACCCCCTTCAGACCCTTAAACGGCACCACACCCCCTTCAGACCGGCGCGGTATCTATCTATTGTTTTCCATTTCCTGTACGACTGGCGCTGATCACGGCCGTTCATAATGACCACAAGGTAGGACATCTGCACTCTCAATTATATCCCTGTGGTCATTATGAACGGCCATGAGAGCAGCGCCGCTCGTACAGGAAATTGAAAACAATCAATAGATACAGTAGAGCGCCATGAATGGAAATAGAAAGGAAATCTGCATACGTTTGAACTGCTTTTAATGAACTCATTTCCACTTAGTCTAAGTGAAATCAGGTCTTTTTTTATTTTTATAATTGTTTGCATGTATTTTATTGAATGTATTTTCCTGTGCTATGGACCTCCCTGTGGGCTGTGTCAGGAATGAATGAATGAATGCACATATACAGCAGACAGTGAATGAATGAATGAATGAATGAATGAATGAATGCACATATACAGCAGCCAGTGAATGAATGAATGAATGAATGCACATATACAGCAGACAGTGAATGAATGAATGAATGCACATATACAACAGACAGTGAATGAATGAATGAATGAATTAATGAATGAATGCACATATACAGCAGACAGTGAGCGCTCAACACTGATGGAGTGCGTCCGTTCATCGTCTGCTGTACGCGTGCATGAAAAGCAGTCCAAACGTATTCCAGAGTGTGGATTTCAGGCCCTTCTCGTTAAACGTACCCTCTAGAACCCGTCCCCGTCGAGAGCTGCGGCCCAGTGGGCCGAACGCGACGCACGTTCCCCGTTTAATGACGACGTTCCGCCCCAAAAACACTTCAGCCCAATTTATTCTTCCTCTATCCGCATTTGTCAAACGTCACTTTTCCAGCGGCATAAATCCGTCTTCAGGGCTCCCGACGCCTCCGAAGCGTCTCTGAAGAACCACTGAAGCGTGTTTTAAAATGGCGCAGATTAGCCGACCCTGACAGCGCTGAGCTGGGTGCATACACGCCGGTTAAAAGCTCAACAGCCAATCAGGATGCAGCCGTGCGGCGGAGTTGGCTTTGATGAAACACGACGTGGCTTCATGAGCCAACGGGGTGAGGACAACACACACAGTATACGCATGCACACGCACACACACACGCACACACACACACACACACGTACACACACCTACATACACACATACTGTACACACGTGCACACACGCACACACACGCATGCACGCATACCCCCACACACACACGTACATACAGTACACACATACTGTACACACACGCACACACGCACACACACACACACACACACACACACGCACGCGCAGACACACACACTTTTGTCATTGGAGTTGGCACATGAAGGATGGGAGTTATGGAGTGTAATACAGACCTAACTGTCTGTGACACACACTAAATCGATGGGATCTTCATGTTGATCATGTTTATCACACACTGCTGTGTGAGATGATTTATGGTCACTGGGATGAAAGATGCTTGATAAACAAACATCCACAGCTGGAGGGTTCCGCCTGTAGAACCGCTGAACACAACGCTGGCATGGAAAATCATTTCACAAACTAGAATTTATTTCAAGGAAAGGTCGAAGAAGAGGAGAGGGTTCTAAAGACAGAGGAGAGGGTTCTACAGACAGAGAAGAGGAGAGGGTTCTACAGACAGAGGAGAGGGTTCTACAGACAGAGGAGAGGAGAGGGTTCTACAGACAGAGAAGAGGAGAGGGTTCTAAAGGCAGATAAGAGGAGAGGGTTCTAAAGACAAAGAAGAGGGTTCTAAAGACAGAGAAGAGG
>NC_140257.1:16959156-17004156 GCF_949987555.1 Borostomias antarcticus
GTGTGTATTGTTGTATTTGTGTGTATTGTTGTATTTGTGTGTATTGTTGTGTTTGTGTGTGTTGTTGTAATTGTGTGTATTGTTGTATTCGTGTGTATTGTTGTATTTGTGTGTGTTGTTGTATTTGTGTGTATTGTTGTGTTTGTGTGTATTGTTGTGTTTGTGTGTGTTGTTGTATTTGTGTGTATTGTTGTGTTTGTGTGTGTTGTTGTATTTGTGTGTATTGTTGTATTTGTGTGTATTTTTGTGTTTGTGTGTATTGTTGTGTTTGTGTGTATTGTTGTATTTGTGTGTGTTGTTGTATTTGTGTGTATTGTGTTTGTGTGTATTGTTGTATTTGTGTGTATTGTTGTATTTGTGTGTATTGTTGTATTTGTGTGTATTGTTGTGTTTGTGTGTATTGTTGTATTTGTGTGTATTGTTGTATTTGTGTGTATTGTTGTATTTGTGTGTATTGTTGTATTTGTGTGTATTGTTCTGTTTGTGTGTATTGTTGTGTTTGCGTGTATTGTTGTATTTGTGTGTATTGTTGTATTTGTGTGTATTGTTGTATTTGTGTGTATTGTTGTATTTGTGTGTATTGTTCTGTTTGTGTGTATTGTTGTGTTTGCGTGTATGGTTGTGTCTTTGTTGTAATTTATTCTTCAGGTACCTGTACAGCACTTTTGATTTGATTTGAGTCGTTTTAAACGTGCTTTATAAATAAAGTTTGAGTTGAGTTGAGTGTATGTTTGGTCTGGCCCACGCTGACGCACGCCAGATGGTTTGAAGACGCGACGGCGCTCTCCAAGCTCCTCGGCAGGTGAGCAGATGAGCGCCGTCCATCACGGGGAAACACATCCTCCCCGGAGCCCGTCAGGAGGACAGGGAACATCCTGTCCACAGAGAAAAGCCTTCAGTATCGTTCTTTGATTTCCTTTCAATGAAGATATACTCTTCACCCCAGTTCAGATAGAACTGATGCTATAACAGCATCGACGCTGACCTCCACCAACAGTTGCTTCTCGCTGTCGTCACTCCTAAACCACGCCCGGCATGGCTGCTAGCGTTTCCTCTTATAACCCCGACTGGACCATCCTTTTCTGTGTAGCTGCTAGCGTTTCCTCAGATAACCCAGACTGGACCATCCTTTTCCGATCGGGCACACACGGGTTTCTAGCGTACTGATGTGAGGAGTCAAACAACGTGAGTTCAGGATGGCGTCACAAGGCTGGGTCTGGCCTGGAGGAGATAGAGGAGGAGGAGGGAGAGAGAGAGAGAGAGAGGGAGAGAGAAAGAGGGAGAGAGAGAAAGAGGGAGTGAGAAAGACAGAGAGGAAGAGGGAGAGAGCGAGAGAGGGAGAGAGAGAGAGAGAGGGAGAGAGAGAGAGAGAAAAAGAAAGAGAGAGGGAGAGAGAAAGAGGGAGAGAGAGAGAAAAAGAGAGAGACTGACAGCGCCCGATCAGTCCAGAGGAAAAGAGGGAAGGTGTTCTTCCTCCAGGGCCGTCTGAGTGACGCAGGTCACGTGACAGGCTCCTCTCTGAAGTGCATTCTGGGAGAACAGCCCGGGCTCACCGACTGGGACGGCTAGGGAAATCAGCATCTGACTTTTTAAAAACAAACTGTCCATGTTGTTTATGGTCCCTCACGGTGGCACAGAAGCAAACACAAATACACATGCATGACCACACACACACACACATGCACACACACACACGCACGCACACACGCACGCACGCACGCACGCACGCACGCACGCACGCACACATTAATTTGCTTTGATATAACCAGCCTGCCACGGCAACCAGAGAGTTATGAGGAAAACAAAATGAAGAAGAATCGTCTGAAGCAAAGTCAAGCGTCTTCGGAGGAGGAAGAAACCCTCTCATTAATCTGGTTCATTTGGAACAACGAGCTCTCAGTCTGACAAACAACCCGACCGCCTTCCTATCCCATCCAGCACGGCTTCTCAAACACATACAATCAAATAAAAAAAATGATTTGAAATTGCATTGTTGAGAGGATTCATGTCTTTTAAATTGCTGCCAATTACTGATGTTGGAGCTTTTTTCCTTTGACCCTGTTAAGAGCAGAACATTCGGTGTGTCTCACCTCCTCCTCCGTCTCCCACCTAGACAGCTACCCCCCACTTGGCCACTAGGTGGTGCTGTGGCGCTAGCCAGCGGGACTCCAGTCCGTGATGCTCCCACATGCAGAACAAGCACTGCGCTGTGATTGAGGTTGGGCTGGACGGTCACGCAGCCCAACCAGGACGCCTCGCCAGGGGTTCGGGGGGGTCGCAAAATTCAACATCTGCATGTAAACGCAACGGGTGGGGAGAGAAGAGTTTATTCTGAAGCGAGTTTTAAAGGTGAGATTCATGGTTTGATTAAGACGATGCGAGGTTCTGAACGCCTCCAGAAGAGTGTGTGGGGCGCTTATCTTATCTAGGATGTCCTCCTGCCGCAGTCTTAGCGCTGAGGTCTTAAACAAATCCCTTTGACAGGCAAATCTTCTCGGGCAGATGCTGCTGGTACTAGATAATTCACCACAGCGCCGAGCAAGGGCCGATACACAGCTACTGCATAACAGTGTGCTTCTTCTACTGAGAGATTCTCTGAGACAGAAAGAGCTGAGGGAAGAGAAGAGAGAGAGAGAGAGAGAGAGAGAGAGAGAGAGAGAGAGAGAGCAGGGGGAAGAGAAGAGAGAGATGGAGAGACGGAAAGAGAAAGAGAGAGAGAAAGAGAAAGAGCTGGGGGAAGAGGAGAGAGAGAGAGAGAAAGAGAGAGAGCGAGCGAGAGAGGGAGAGAGAGCGAGTGAGCGAGAGTGAGAGAGAGCGAGCGAGAGAGGGAGAGAGAGCGAGAGAGAGCGAGAGAGAGCGAGAGAGAGGGAGAGAGAGAGCGTGAGAGGGAGAGCGAGCGAGAGAGCGAGGGAGAGAGAGAGCGAGAGAGAGCGAGAGAGAGAGTGAGCGAGAGAGAGAGGGAGAGAGAGAGCGAGCGAGAGAGAGAGAGAGAGAGAGAGGTAGAAAGAGAGAGAGAGAGAGGGAGAGAGAGAGACAGAGAGAGAGAGAGAGAGAGAGAGACAGAGAGAGAGAGGGAGAGAGAGAGAGAGAGAGAGCGAGAGAGAGAGAGAGAGAGGTAGAAAGAGAGAGAGAGAGAGGGAGAGAGAGAGACAGAGAGAGAGAGAGAGAGATAGAGAGACAAAGAGAGAGAGGTAGATAGAGAGAGAGAGAGAGATACAGAGAGAGAGAGGGAGAGAGAGAGACAGAGAGAGAGGTAGAGAGAGAGAGAGAGAGAGGGAGAGAGAGAGAGACTGAGAGAGAGGGAGAGAGAGGTAGAGAGAGAGGTAGAGAGAGAGAGGTAGAGAGAGAGACTGAGAGAGAGAGAGAGAGAGAGAGGTAGAGAGAGAGAGAGAGCGAGGGAGATAGAGAGAGAGATATATATATATATATATAGAGAGAGAGAGAGAGAGGTAGAGAGAGAGAGAGAGGTGGGGGGAGAGAGAGAGAGAGAGAGAGAGAGAGAGAGAGAGAGAGAGGTAGAGAGAGAGGGCTGCTATATAAACCGTATGGATGACCTGACAGCTGGAGTGGTAAGCCTGTGCGAGGTGTTTACATGCTAATCCTGAACCTTGCCTCCGCGCCCCGAGCCCCTCTCAGCCAGCACGCCAGAGTCCTCCATCTTGTGCAGCCTGGCGTCTGGACGTACCTGACAGCCTCTCCAGCCCCTAATAGAGGCCGGAGAAGCGGCGCCGCACCGCGCTGGCGAGAGAGAGACGTTTATTTACCGTTGATTGCGCCTGTCGGTGGACGCGAGGGTTAGCGACGTCTTGTTCATGGACTCTGAAGGGGGATTAATGTATGTCCTCCTGATGGAACACACACAGCCCCCAGGCAAGGCCCCCGCGGGCGGTCAACCCTTCAATATGTGAGGGCTTCTCCAGGGCTCGGAGCGAAGGCAATTTACTAAAGGCTCTCTCCCTCCGAGTGAGATATTACACCTGGGTCTGTCAGACTGTAAATGGACCCGGGGTATCTGCACGTTAGGGGGTGGGGGGGGGGGGGGGGGGTAGTAGTCAGGTAATGGCTGAGGGAGCCTAGTAGGGGAGAGATATGCTAACAGACACAGGGACATAGTAACAAGCCGAGGCCCTGGTAATCCCCGATCACTACCGCTTCACACAGACAGGAGCACATCGGCTTTCCATGACTGTACCCGCCACTCCACACAAACACAGGACATGTCAGGGAGCCATTGTTTCGAGGCGACGGTCGGGACTGAGTTTGAGCTGTCGGCGGGCCCAGAGCACACATCACCCCATCTGGAATGAGACGCGTCTGAGAGTCCAACATCTCCAGAGAAACATCGCACCATCTACACACACCAGCCCATCCGCTCCCGAGTCCTCCAATCAGCTCTCTAGTTTACACCTCTGTGCTGGACAATGAACAGAACATTTGTAAATAAACACTAACCACATTGTAAAGATGAATTGCTTTTGG
This sequence comes from Borostomias antarcticus, assembly GCF_949987555.1. Taxonomy (NCBI): domain Eukaryota; kingdom Metazoa; phylum Chordata; class Actinopteri; order Stomiiformes; family Stomiidae; genus Borostomias; species Borostomias antarcticus. The sequence goes on from NC_140257.1 coordinate 16,963,636, forward strand.
GACTTAAATGTATGGCATTATTTAATTTAATTTTATATACAATTTTATATTATAATAATTACTTATTATTTTATTATGACTATTCTTTCGTTATTATTAGTTTCAAAATGGCTGTCCATGATGTGGGAGGGTATATTTACCTCCTCTTTACCGTTGCTCTGTGTTGACCACTGAGTCAGTCACCACCCCTGGAATCAACATGCAGACTTCTGTACATGGATGAGAGCTGCAGCTTTCTTTACGTTGGGTAGTCCGGTGAGAACGGACCCAAACGCTCAGGTAAACAGCTTTAGATGAATCCAGAATGAGTGTCTGGTGAGTACTAGTCTGTGTGTTCCCGCGATGCCCACAGATCGAGAGCTGGCTACAGTTACAGCAACACCTACGAATTTAAATTGATTTACGTTGCCATTTATTTATGATATAAAAACACCCGACTTATTTCACAGATCCACAGGGGAGAGAGACGGCGCCGAGTGTGAAACGATCAATCGTAAAAGGCTGAGGATTCTGGGTAATTTTTTTTTATGAAGATGAGATCAATTTGACTGCCTCTGCCTGACTGTAATATGAGATTAGATGGGAGTGGGGCTCGTCTGCCGCAGATACAGCCGTGCCAGAGGACTTCCATTTCCCAGCAGGCTGTGGGGCCCACGGCCGCAGCACTCGGCCGTAATCAAAGCGCGCTGCTGTTATGCCCGGGAGTTGCAGCCGGTCTGGACAGAAGGGTGCTTTCATTTTCGTTCTGCCCTCCGGGCTCGGAGGGGCAGTCGGACCGGGTCCGTCCTAGCCGGGCAGATGGGGTTCTGTTCACGGTGAGATCCCACTGGACACGGTCCTCGTCCTTCACACTGGCGCCGTGTCACTGACGCAGCAAAGTCTGGCCTCCTCTGATTAAATGAAAGAGGTACAAGTCCAGTTCATGTTGAGAATGATCACCTGGTCAGGTATATCGGGAGAGGTTATTGACGGGAGGATGAGTCACGGTCCAGTCAGAGGGCAGTCAGGGTGGGTGTCAAAAATCTCTCTTATCCTCACAATCTCTGTCTTGGCTTCACAATTTCTTTTCATTTTCTGTTGGACCAAATAATATCATTCTTGGCCCTGATTTGTAGCTCTGATACGCTTCATGAAAATGTTTACAGCACGGCAGAGAAAAAGCAATATTGAATGATTGCGCCTCCTTCCTCGGCAGGGCAAACCTGTGCCCCTGAGGAGGCGTCCAGCAGTGAGGATATGTGGTTTTAGGAGGTGAGGTAGGATATGTGGTTTTAGGAGTTGAGGTAGGATATGTGGTTTTAGGAGTTGAGGTAGGATAGGTGGTTTTAGGAGTTGAGGTAGGATATGTGGTTTTAGGAGGTGAGGTAGGATATGTGGTTTTAGGAGTTGAGGTAGGATATGTGGTTTTAGGAGTTGAGGTAGGATATGTGGTTTTAGGAGTTGAGGTAGGATATGTGGTTTTAGGAGTTGAGGTAGGATATGTGGTTTTAGGAGTTGAGGTAGGATATGTGGTTTTAGGAGTTGAGGTAGGATATGTGGTTTTAGGAGTTGAGGTAGGATATGTGGTTTTAGGAGTTGAGGTAGGATAGGTGGTTTTAGGAGTTGAGGTAGGATATGTGGTTTTAGGAGTTGAGGTAGGATATGTGGTTTAAGGAGTTGAGGTAGGCGGCGGACATTGATGAACTTTCAGACCGTTAGTGACAGATAACCAGATGACCAGATGACCAGATGACCAGATGCATCTTCACCAGGGAACAGAACAGCTCATCATCACCAACACACACACACACACACACACACACACACACACACACACACACACACACACACACACACACACACACACACACAGACAGTAGCTTCTATAAGACTAATACTGTTTATCATGTAGGTACATCTGAAATTCATGTTTCTGATAAAAAAAATAAAATAAAATAAAAAAAATAATAATAATAATAGTAATAATAATAATAATAATAATAATTTCAGACAACTTAATGAACAACTAAGGGAGAGTGGTTTCATACTGTAGCTGGACGATAGTCAGTCAGGGTGGATGATAGTCAGTCAGGGTGGATGATGCTAGTCAGGGTGGATGATAGTCAGTCAAGTCAGGGTGGATGATGATAGTCAGGGTGGATGATAGTCAGTCAGGGTGGATGATGATAGTCAGGGTGGATGATAGTCAGTCAGGGTGGATGATGATAGTCAGGGTGGATGATGATAGTAAGTCAGGGTGGATGATGATAGTCAGTCAGGGTGGATGATAGTCAGTCAGGGTGGATGATGATAGTCAGTCAGGGTGGATGATAGTCAGTCAGGGTGGATGATGATAGTCAGTCAGGGTGGATGATTGTCAGCCAGGGTGGATGATGATAGTCAGTCAGGGTGGCCAGACACAGCGGCCCATGTGAGCTGATGCTGGCCCGTGTCGCCCGTCCTCTGCGGGTGAGAGATTAATTATAAAGGAAGTATCCAGGGTCCCTATCAGACCTGACCTCTAAAGTGAGTAATAGAGGCCAAGCGATCAGCGCTCTGTCAGGGCCTCCGTCTGGGCCCCCGTCTGGGGCCTCATTCTGTCACACACACCAGCAGGTCACCCTGTGTTGACACAGCAACCGGCCACTGCTGGTCGTCCTCAATCTTCACCAAGGCTTGACACACACACACACACACACACACACATACACACTCACAGACACACACACACACGCATAAGCACGCACACACACACACAACCGCACACACAAACACACACGCACACATACACAGGCACACACACATACACACACACACACGCACACACGCATAAGCACGCACACACACACACACACATGCACACATACACCAGACATACACACGCACGCACGCACACACATGCAAGCACACACACTAGGGTTGCAAATTTCAAGGAATTTCATTAATTGATAACTGTTAACTTTAACAAACAATAATTGATTAATTGATGAGAACGTCCCGCGCTGGACTGCGCTTTGCTCGCTTCATTCTCCAGTCTTCTTCCGCTGTGTTGTTGAAATTTCCCGGCATCCCAATTATCCTTCACTACATGGCGTGGCCCTCATGTGCAGTCAGACCCTAAATCATGATTACCTTTCACGCAACTCCCACTGATAATAAAAAAAGTTCTGTTCCATTAACAAGCAATTACTGTAATCGAGTAACCAAATCTTACTCGAGTAAATTATTATTGGCAATTAATCGATAGTTGATTAACTATTAACATCCCTAACACACACACACACACACACATACACACACACACGGACACACAAACACACACACACACACACACACAAACGCAGACACACAAACACAAACGAATACAAACACAAATTTAGCCAACACTCTCTCTCTCACGCACACACACACACTCACGCACACACACACACACACACACACACACACACACACACACACACACACACACACTCACGCACACACACACACACACACACACACACACACACACACACACACACACACACACACACACACACACACACACACACACATCAGCAGCCAGTGCGTTTCTTATCTGGCCTCCCTCTGTGAAAGTGGTGTTATGAGATAATGTCTGAGGACGCCTCACTCTTCAATAGACCTCCGCAGAACAGCAGGGAGGAGGGACTACCACACACCTAGTACCGGCCTGCTAGAGCTCCTAGTACAGCTAGTACCAGCCTGCTAGAGCTCCTAGTACACCTAGTACCTGCCTGCTAGAGCCCCTAGTACACCTAGTACCTGCCTGCTAGAGCTCCTAGTACAGCTAGTACCAGCCTGCTAGACCTCCTAGTACACCTAGTACCTGCCTGCTAGAGCTCCTAGTACAGCTAGTACCAGCCTGCTAGACCTCCTAGTACAGCTAGTACCTGCCTGCTAGAGCTCCTAGTACAGCTAGTACCTGCCTGCTAGAGCTCCTAGTACACCTAGTACCTGCCTGCTAGAGCTCCTAGTACAGCTAGTACCAGCCTGTTAGAGCTCCTAGTACAGCTAGTACCTGCCTGCTAGACATCCTAGTACAGCTAGTACCGGCCTGCTAGAGCTTCTAGTACAGCTAGTACCTGCCTGCTAGAGCTCCTAGTACAGTTAGTACCAGCCTGCTAGACATCCTAGTACAGCTAGTACCTGCCTGCTAGAGCTCCTAGTACAGCTAGTACCTGCCTGCTAGAGCCCCTAGTACAGCTAGTACCTGCCTGCTAGAGCCCCTAGTACAGCTAGTACCTGCCTGCTAGAGCTCCTAGTACAGCTAGAACGGTATGTGTATTAATAATACCTGGCTGTCTGGGTCCTAGTCCAGCTAGTACCTGTCTGTTTGGGTCCTAGTCCAGCTATCAGCTGGCTGTCTGGGTCCTAGTCCAGCTAGTACCTGGCTGTCTGTGTCCTAGTCCAGCTAGTACCTGGCTGTCTGGGTCTTAGTCCAGCTAGTACCTGGCTGTCTGGGTCCTAGTCCAGCTAGTACGTGCCCGGCTGGGTCCTAGTCCAGCTAGTACGTGCCCGGCTGGGTCCTAGTCCAGCTAGTACGTGCCCGGCTGGTCTCTCAGTGGTTATTAATTAGAACCAGGGTCAGAACCCTGTCGCTCACCACAGGAGCCTCCCAGCCAATAGAGAACCAGCACATCCTCAGGATGCAGAAAACGCACAAAATATCAGTAATTAAGCGGACGAGACAGCATCCCAGTAATTAAGCAGCGGCCATCCGATCGGCTGCCCTCGCCAGAGGGGAGAGGGGGGAGAGAGGGGGGGAGAGGGGGGGGGGGGTGGGGAGAGAGGGGGGGAGAGGGGGGGAGAGGGGGGGGGGGTGGGGAGAGAGGGGGGGAGAGGGGGGAGAGAGGGGGAGGGAGGGGGGGAGAGGGGGGAGAGAGGGGGAGAGGGGGGAGAGAGGGGGGAGAGAGGGGGGGGATGGGGAGAGAGGGGGGGAGAGGGGGGGGGAGAGGGGGGGAGAGAGGGGGGGGAGAGGGGGGAGAGAGGGGGAGGGAGGGGAGCAGTCGATTAATATCTGGCAACAACAGCGGATAGGATCCAATATGATCTGAGGCCGATCCAACAGAAAAAAAACCTTCTCTGTCGACTCAAACAACGGAGGGGCTCAGTCACACACAAGCAGGTGGTATGCTGTGAGAAAAAACATGCACACACACACACACACACACACACACACACACACACACACACACACACACACACACACACACACACACACACACACACACACACACACAGAGACACAGAGGCATCTTGGAGCCTGTTAGAGCCTCAGACGGTCGGGTTGTTTCGCCGTGGCGGATCAGCATATCACAGAATCAACAGCGAGACCACGGCCTTTACTGCTGTGCTTGTAAAGATGTCCGCCAGGTCTCTGCTCACAGCAGGGGGCCGGCGGGAAGTGCTACGAATTTACAACCCCTTTAAAATTCAGCGTCCCGGCTTCTTAGCCCTGGCAAGCAGGATCAATAGTTACAGGTCTGTTTACTTCCAGTCGATCGGCCCGCTGGCACTTTAGAGCTCATCAATCAATCTTCATCAGCAAAATCAAATAAGACGCACACACACACACACGCGCGCACACAGACACACTCACACACGCGCACATGCACACACAGACACACTCACACACGCGTGCATGCACACAGACACACACACATGCATGCACACACACAAACACAGACACTTGCACGCACACAGACACACCCACACACAGACAGACTCACACACACACGTACGCACACAAACACACTCGCACACACACACGCACGTAGTGAATCACCTCGTCCTACTTGTCGTAATTCATTTTCTAATTTGGGATTAGGCGCGGCTTTGCTGTTGGTGCAGTTGTCTATTATCCGACTGACTGTGAACGTTTTCTTCCAGCTGATTTTTTCATTAGCAAGGTTCACCGAGTGTGAACCGGCCGAGTCGTCAGCTCTTATTTTTCAATCAGCTGCCTCAGGATGGGACGCAGGAGGCTACTGCTAACACACCGCTACTGCTAACACACGCTACCACTAACACACTCTACTGCTAACACACGCTACCACTAACACATGCTACCGCTAACACACGCTACCGCTAACACACGCTACCGCTAACACACCGCTACTGCTAACACACCGCTACCGCTAACACACGCTACCGCTAACACACCGCTACCGCTAACACACTCTACCGCTAACACACCGCTACCACTAACACACTCTACCGCTAACACACCGCTACCACTAACACACTCTACCGCTAACACACGCTACCGCTAACACACGCTACCACTAACCCAAACCGGACTGCACAACCACTTTGGAAAATCGTGACAAATCAGCAATTACAGTTGATCAGATTACAGTTACAGCCTATCAGATCCTAAGTACAAAAATGCTCTCTCGCTCGAATTTGACACGCTTGATTAATGAAGCCAATAATGAGTCATAACCACATATGGCACATTTTCCATGAGTGAATCTGAGGTGCTTTTGTCATCCCCGCGCACAACACTGACACACAAGGACACACACATATGCGCGTGGTTTTTCTGAAGGCTGCCTGTAAAAAGGTCAATCAATATCATCCCGGAGCACTAAGAGATCTCTAAGTTGGTCCGACTCTGCTGGTTCCTCTCCGACCAGAGAAAGCCAGGATCAAAGGTTCTCTAATAAGCCACTACAGTTGATTTGTAGTGGCACTTCTAGATGTTCCTCAAACACTCAACTAGCTATAACCTCTTGATATTCATGAGTTGATATTGAAACACTCGCCATGACTGTGGCGAGGTTCTTTCATTTGTGAAGAGTCGGCCAGCACTCAATTTGAATTGAATTTCCCATTTCATCCGTATTACACTTTTGGCGAAACTGCTTGAGCCACATCCAGCCTTTTCCAGCGGGAGAACATCTATTTTCAGAGCCCAGGACACGGATAGCTGCGCTGACTCCAGCTGTGATGTCAGATTTAGCGGTTCAATATCTACCCTCTGCTGGAACCCGGAGTACAGAGTCTATCTGGAAGACGGATCTCCCGAGTGCAGAGGCGGCCGGCCTGTCTCCGCCCTCGCTCCGGCCGAAGCATCTCAATTCACCCGGCCGGGTCCGAGGGCGTCCACGCCGCGCCACGCCGTGCGCCGGCGGTATCAGAGGATTGGGTGTTGAACCTTGTGGCCCCTTGCTTCTGTGCAGTCCATAAACATGTCCATCTCGCTGTCTGCCTCCATGCTACGTCCAATCACTCTGGGCCCTGGACAGCACCCATACATCACAGAGTTAGAATGAAACTTTCCAATTTGGAGGAGATGCGTCCTGCCTTGGTAATCGCAGCGCTGCGTCAGCACTTTCACTGCTGTTCTGTCTGGAGAGCAGCTGTACAGAATATGACAGGGTGCTGCTTAGACCTCTCTCTCTCTGTCTCTCTATCTGTCTCTCTGGCTGTCTATCTGTCTGTCTATCTGTCTCTCTCTCTCTCTCTGTCTCTCTCTCTGTCTGTCTCTCTATCTGTCTCTCTGTCTCTCTCTCTCTCTATCTGTCTGTCTCTCTGTCTGTCTCTCTCTCTCTCCGTCTGCCTCTCTCTCTCTCTCTCTCTGTCTGTCTCTCTCTGTCTCTCTCTCTCTCTATCTGTCTGTCTCTCTCTCTCTCTGTGTCTCTGTCTCTCTCTCTGTCTCTCTCTCTATCTGTCTGTCTCTCTGTCTCTCTCTCTCCATCTGTCTGTCTCTCTATCTTTCTCTCTCTCTCTCTCTCTGTCTCCCTCTGTCTCTCTCTGTCTCCCAATCAATTCAATTCAATGAGCTTTATTGGCATAAAATAACAAAGTTCATTATTGCCTCTGTCTCTCTCAGTCTCTCTGTCTTTCTCTCTCTCTCTCACTCTGTCTCTCCCTGCCTCTCTCTGCCTCTCTCTCTGTCTCTCTCTCTGTCTGTCTCTCTGTCTGTCTCTCTCTGTCTCTCTCTCTCTGTCTCTCTCTCTGTCTGTCTCTCTCTCTGTCTGTCTCTCTGTCTCTCTCTCTCTGTCTCTCTCTCTCTGTCTCCCTCCGTCTCTCTCTCTGTCTGTCTCTCTGTCTGTCTCTCTCTGTCTCTCTCTCTGTCTTTCTCTCTCTCTCTCTCTCTCTCTCTCTTTTATCAAGAATAATAGTTCATCAAAGCTCAGAGCTCTTTCTGTTGAATCCAGCTCCTCCACCCACTGCTGTGGTGCCTTCTGATCTCGCCCTGGCGTGACGGAGAGAGATGTGATATTCATCCAGGTTAGCACGCGTTTAACTTTGTGGGTGGCGTCTTCGTCTTTATCCGATATTGCAGATCTTCCGACCATGAAGTCATGCAGTATCTTCTACAGTCACTGCCCTTTTCAGAATATATCTTTCATTGCTCACAAATGTGTGCGTGTGTGTGTGTGTGCGTGTGTGTTTGCGTGTGTGCGCTGTTTGTTTTTTATGATCTAAAAAAATCAAAGGACTTCCTAATGTCAGCCTGCGGTCCCCTCACACCCTCTCAGCGGGCCGGGGCGTGGTGCATGCTGGGAGTACGCGGCCAGCGTGGCGCTGGGAGGTCAGCAGAGGCCAGCGCACGAGGGCCACTGATCCAGAAGAGAGGCCCGCGACCCCCCCCCCAGTCACGGGTTCAGTCACGGGTCAGCGCCCAGCGGAGACAGCTAGACACGCGCACATCTGTCTCCGTCTCCGTTGCGCCGTCGCCCCCGACGCCAGGCGAAGCCTCATCGCCTCCCGGCTGCCTCGCCTCGTCACGCTCTCGCTACCGTGACGACTACCCGCCTCTCGCCAAGTCCCGGGTTTGATTGTCATTGATCTTCCTTCCGCTCACCGACCATAAAAGTCAGGTCTATATGCACAGAGCAGACACAGGCCAGCGATCATACATATGCATAATAGAACGCTCCGGATTTAAATCGGTTTCGCTACGCGGGAGAAAATAGCGACGTGGGAACTGACAGCTTTAGCGGACGTGCGGTGAAGGATATTTCTGAACCCCGCCCCCCCCCCCCCCCCCCTGCTTTCAATCAGGTCTGTCTCACAACCTGCACAACGCCTCGTGAGTCCTAAAGCTTCTGGAGCAAAGCCTGTCTCTGCCAGCCAGCTTCTACATTCAGACCCTGTCTCCGACCAGCCTTGAAATGGTCTAACGGCGTTTAGAGGAGGGAATCGTCCGCCCCCCCCGCCGATCTCCGCCCGTCCGTCTGCCCGTCAGCGGGCCCGCCACACGCCGCTGTGGACGGTGCTCTCCGGGGGGGGGGCGGGGCTGGTGTGGCGTTGGCCTGGCCGCGCCCCCCGTGGGGAACAGAGAGGCCCCCAGACGTCTGTGATTCACCGCGGGGGGGGGGGGGGGGGGGTTGGACGGCGTGTTTTCACCTCCTGATGGGGGCTGTGTCTGTTTGAACATTCCTCATCTGTCTGGCGCCGTTCATGACCGGGCGCTGAGCTGACAGAGAGACCTACAGATCACAACCCTGTCTGAGGAGAGGACGGGAGAGAGGGAGGGAGAGAGAGAGAGAGAGAGGGGAGGGAGGGAGGGGTGGAGGGAGAGAGGGAGAGAGGGAGGGAGAGGAGAGAGGGGTGGAGGGAGGGAGGGAGGGAGAGAGGGGGTGGAGGGAGGGAGGGAGGGAAGGAGGGAGGGGAGGGAGGGAGGGAGAGAGGGATGGAGGGAGGGAGAAGGGAGCGAGGGAGGGAGGGAGGGAGAGAGGGGTGGAGGGAGGGAGGGAGAGAGAGAGAGAGAGAGAGAGAGAGAGAGGGAGGGAGAGAGAGAGGGAGGGGAGAGAGAGAGAGAGAGAGGAAGGGAGAAGAGAGAGAGAGAGAGAGAGGAGAGAGAGGAGAGAGAGAGAGGGAGGGGAGAGAGAGAGAGGGAGGGAGAGAGAGAGAGGGGTGGAGGGGAGGGAGAAGGGAGCGAGGGAGGGGAGGGAGGGAGGGAGAAGGGAGCGAAGGAGGGAGGGAGGGAGGGACGGAGGGAATAGGCGTGGAAGGGAAGGAGGAGGTAAAGAGAAGAGAGGCAGAAGGCAGAAAGAACGCCTCCTAAGACGACTGTCCCCGAGACACGCTGCTCTCCTGTCCCAAGAGACGCAATTAACAAAGAAACTACACTAGAACACATCGCCGGAGGGTTCCGGAGTCTCCCACACTGATAAAGAGGGCTGATCACTTTTTATTATTACAGTAGGGAGATGGAGAGACAGAGAGAAAGAGAGAAAGAGAGAGAGAGAGAGAGAGAGAGAGAGAGAGTGAGAGAGAAAGAGAGAGAGAGAGAGAGAGAGAGAGAGAGAAAGAGAGAGGGAGAGAGAGAGAGAGAGAGAGAGAGAGAGAAAGAGGGTGAATAGGAAATGCAAGGTGCGCAATGGCGCAAATCTCCAAGCTCCCCAATTAGCTGTGGGCTGAGTATTAGCATTCTCGTCACCTGAGGAGGAGGCTGTATCACATGTGGTTTCCTGTCTCCTCTATTTGAACTCCACAGTGCTAATACATATTCATCCAATCACATCTGTAACTGAGCTTCAGGGATTCGCTGAATGCATTTGACTAATGCTCGGTATTAAGTAGCTTTAAGGTGACTGAACTTTTGTCACCTGCTTTTTCCGCCTTCTTTCTCTTTTAAAGGGGCAGAATGCGCTTTAGCTCGGAGGCACTTTTGCAATTCTCATTACATCCTGACAGAAATTAATAAATAAAGTGCTCTGACACTAAAATGAAATACATCCGTAATCTGTGGAAGTCGCAGGACTGTAATAGGTGCATTCAATCATTTTGAGTTGCCAACTTGACATGATTGGGTGGCTCAGCTGTCTGTCAACCTCCCTACCTGCCTAGCGAGGGTCATTTGTTTCCCCCCCCGTTTGGAGGAGGGGCTTTGGAGGGAGGTCTGAAGGGAAGGGCGGGGATTTTGTCGATTAAAATTTTTCTAAATCTTTCAAAATTCTAACAGGAAATCACAGACAGCGTACTGCACCTTTAAGTAAATCTGTCAGTAAACTTGCTGTCCTGGCAGCCTACCTGGTTTAAAAACATGGTCACCGTCTACTGTTGCCAAACAAACACTGGAGACTGAAGCCTTTTTGGACATTTACTGCATGGTCCTAAACTGGGGGTGTCGTTACCCTGTCTGCTCTTTCCTAGCAGCTATTACTCCTCGGGCAGGAGGGGCCGTTTCCGTCTGCTGCCCCTGGAGCAGGTGAGGTGTCTGGGGTGTGAAACGACATCCACAGCCTCGCCCTCCTCTGGAGCTCCGGAAGCAATCGGTCCGCTGGACCAAACCAGGCCACAAATACCACACACAATTACAGCCCCACTTCACCTCCACTGTGTTTGAACGACGACATGCTGTGAGCAAACGCTGTCCTTGAGGAAGCTGTAGCCGGCGCCCGACAAACGACCGAGCCCCAGGTTTGATCCAAGGACTGTCGGAAACAATCTGGCTGCGATCTTCGGAAACCAAATGCGTTTAATTCAGGGCCGCTTACAGTAAACGCTGTGCAACCCTCCGTTTCAGAATCCCAGAAACCAACTAGAGGCCAGGGTTCCTACGCCCACTCCCATCTGTCTCAGTTATGTGTTTGGGGGTCCTCATGGGGGGCCCCAAGACAAGCCTTCAACTTCACTTATCTGACCCACAATTAGGACTGACTCTTCAATCCTGGAGACCGATGTTCTCACTTAGACACCGACGCTTGCTTGATTACATGTGCTTCCATTTAAAGAGGAGCTGATGGGAATCACCCAGACCACAGAGGAGCTGATGGGAATCACACAGACCACAGAGGAGCTGATGGGAATCACCCAGACCACAGAGGAGCTGATGGGAATCACCCAGACCACAGAGGAGCTGATGGGAATCACCCAGACCACAGAGGAGCTGATGGGAATCACCCAGACCACAGAGGAGCTGATGGGAATCACCCAGACCACAGAGGAGCTGATGGGAATCACCCAGACCACAGAGGAGCTGATGGGAGTCACCCAGACCACAGAGGAGCTGATGGGAATCACCCAGACCACAGAGGAGCTGATGGGAGTCACCCAGACCACAGAGGAGCTGATAGGAGTCACCCAGACCACAGAGGAGCTGATAGGAGTCACCCAGACCACAGAGGAGCTGATGGGAATCACCCAGACCACAGAGGAGCTGATGGGAATCACCCAGACCACAGAGGAGCTGATAGGAGTCACCCAGACCACAGAGGAGCTGATAGGAGTCACCCAGACCACAGAGGAGCTGATGGGAATCACCCAGACCACAGAGGAGCTGATGGGAATCACCCAGACCACAGAAGAGCTGATGGGAATCACCCAGACCACAGAGGAGCTGATGGGAATCACCCAGACCACAGAGGAGCTGATGGGAATCACACAGACCAGACGAGCTCTCCGCCATCGTCTTGTGGCTCTGCATGCAGAGGTAGAACAGAGCACTTTATTGCATATGGCTCTGCATGCAAAGATACAATAGAGCACTTTTTGGCACATGGCTACAGTACAGCTGGTACGGCAGGAACACGTCTGCAGCTGTAGGGTTAGAAGAAGAACCCGGCTCTACTGATGGAAACATGTTCTACTGTAATCTCTACTGTAGGAACACGTCTGCAGCTGTAGGGTTAGAAGAAGAAGCCGGCTCTACTGATGGAAACATGTTCTACTGTAATCTCTACTGTAGGAACACGTCTGCAGCTGTAGGGTTAGAAGAAGAACCAGGCTCTACTGATGGAAACATTTTCTACTGTAATCTCTACTGTAGGAACACGTCTGCAGCTGTAGGGTTAGAAGAAGAAGCCGGCTCTACTGATGGAAACATGTTCTACTGTAATCTCTACTGTAGGAACACGTCTGCACCTGTAGGATTAGAAGAAGAAGCCGGCTCTACTGATGGAAACATTTTCTGCTGTAATCTCTACTGTAGGAACACGTCTGCACCTGTAGGATTAGAAGAAGAAGCCGGCTCTACTGATGGAAACATGTTCTACTGTAATCTCTACTGTAGGAACACGTCTGCAGCTGTAGGGTTAGAAGAAGAACCAGGCTCTACTGATGGAAACATTTTCTACTGTAATCTCTACTGTAGCAACACGTCTGCAGCTGTAGGATTAGAAGAAGAACCCGGCTCTACTGATGGAAACATGTTCTACTGTAATCTCTACTGTAGCAACACGTCTGCAGCTTTAGGATTAGAAGAAGAACCCGGCTCTACTGATGGAAACATGTTCTACTGTAATCTCTACTGTAGCAACACGTCTGCAGCTGTAGGATTAGAAGAAGAAGCCGGCTCTACTGATGGAAACATGTTCTACTGTAATCTCTACTGTAGGAACACGTCTGCAGCTGTAGGGTTAGAAGAAGAACCAGGCTCTACTGATGGAAACATGTTCTACTGTAATCTCTACTGTAGGAACACGTCTGCAGCTGTAGGGTTAGAAGAAGAAGCCGGTTCTACTGATGGAAACATGTTCTACTGTAATCTCTACTGTAGGAACACGTCTGCAGCTGTAGGGTAAAAAGAAGAACCAGGCTCTACTGATGGAAACATGTTCTACTGTAATCTCTACTGTAGGAACACGTCTGCAGCTGTAGGGTTAGAAGAAGAACCAGGCTCTACTGATGGAAACATGTTCTACTGTAATCTCTACTGTAGGAACACGTCTGCAGCTGTAGGATTAGAAGAAGAAGCCGGCTCTACTGATGGAAACATGTTCTACTGTAATCTCTACTGTAGGAACACGTCTGCAGCTGTAGGATTAGAAGAAGAAGCCGGCTCTACTGATGGAAACATTTTCTACTGTAATCTCTACTGTAGGAACACGTCTGCAGCTGTAGGATTAGAAGAAGAAGCCGGCTCTACTGATGGAAACATGTTCTACTGTAATCTCTACTGTAGGAACACGTCTGCAGCTGTAGGGTTAGAAGAAGAAGCCGGCTCTACTGATGGGATTTTCTACTGTAGGTGTCTCTGTCCTTAATGCTGTTGATGGTATCCAAGGTTACACTGAACTAAGAGGAACCACACTCTCTTTTCAGTCTGTGAGGACAGAATTAAAAATCACACTTCTGAGCCATTTTCTCCTCGGAGGACTTGGAATATCACTCTTAAGATCCGTTTTGAGTTTGGCCTGGGTATTGGATACTGCTGTGGGTGGGTGGAAAGTGTAGCAATTTCAAATTAAATGTAAAATAAATAAATAAAAAGGAAATCAATTAAGTGACTTTCATGAGTATGTCCTCCAGGCTGAGTCTAGATCAGACTTCCTGCTGATGGAGCTCCTTCCACAGAACACTCTATTATTCTCTCCCGCCTTGGAGATACATGTTAAAGAAAAGAGAGTCTCACGCCTTGGAGATACATGTTAAAGAAAAGAGAGTCTCACGCCTTGGAGATACATGTTAAAGAAAAGAGATTCTCACGCCTTGGAGACACATGTTAAAGAAAACAGAGTCTCACGCCGTGGAGATACATGTTAAAGGACAATGCTCGTTTTTGACAACCTGGACCTTATTTACGGCATATTATAAGACGTTTGACTCACCGAGATAACTTTGGTGTAATTCGGAGGCCTGTAGAAGAAATTTTAAATCCAGCGCGAGCCAGTATATCCATGTAATGGCGGCTGACGGGGCACTGAGAATGCAGCTTCTAAAAAATCTATTTTCTGCCGCGAAATGGTTGTTTTCATCAATCTGTCTTTATGAATCGCTAGTTGTACTTACATAGAGCGTAGGCTTGTTGTGGTTTTTCACATGCCTCTGTAATATGATATTTAGAAACGTCTTTAGAAACGAAATAGCTTCCCCACTTGCTCCAGCACGCATGCGCACAGCGTGCTGGAGCAACGCAAAATTGAGGTGACCGCAATCACCAAATGATGAAATGGTCATGGATTTGTTGGTAGGCTATTATATGTAGGCCTATACAGCGAAATCTCACGGCTCTTTTGCAGAACGGTCAAAGAATTAAAACAAAACACTCATTAATTTATACCAAAATCACAAATTAACACACAATCTAAATATTTTATCTACATCTTCAAGATCAACACGAGTAACAAGCAATTCGGAGCGAAATGATTTAAACTATGATATATCAGATATTCTGACGCACACGTTTACAATGGAAATTATGGTTATGATTAGGACACGTTATTGGGAATTATGCAAATATAATTGCATTTAAATCATATATCATCCAACTGTAGATTTGAGGTAACCGCAATCACCAATTTTGCATAGTCTACATTTCCGCACTCAAATGGCCGACTTGCCACTGCTATTCAGTGTTCCTATATTCTGTTCTTAGCTGAGAACAAATCCCAGATGAGAAACCATTGGTGAATGCCAGAATCTTCTTAGAAACGGCGTAAGTACAGTTTAAGAAGAAATGCTTCTTAAGAACCTCTTTACTTCGTTGGTGAATGAGGCCCAATGTCTATAATATTACAAAACTGTAGAATTGAAGGAAGCACAATAACCAATTATTTTGCACAAACATATGCGTACTCAAGTGTGTCGATTCTGTTCTTACCTACAAACAAATCCCAAATGAGAAATCATTGGTGAATGTCAGAACCAGCAGACTGTAATTTAAGGGTTTAAGAAGGAGATCCTTTGTAAACACAACTGGTGAATGAGGCCCAATGTCGTTCTGAGATACACATCGTCAACAGGAAATCAGTTATCTCGTTCCTTTTCTCTCTCTCTCTCTATCTCTCTGTCCATCTCTTTCTCTCTCCCTCACTCTCTCTCTAGCTCTCCCCCCTCTCTCCCTTTCTCTCTCTCTCCCTCTCTCTCTAGCTCTCCCCCCCTCTCTCTCCCTCTCTCTCTCTCCCTCTCTCTCTCTCTCTTTATTGTCTGGGCTGATCTTCATCAAACTGGCTAATGAGTTCCATTGGAGCCCATTTGAAGGGGTGATTAGATTCTCAGTAATAAATGATGTGTGTTCTCAGCAGGATATTATCCTCAGGTGACACCGCTGAGAGAGCTGGCGGTACGGCGCTCTGCCGACGCCATCTTCCTCTCGCGCCAGGGCTGGGGGGCGGGGGGGGGGGCATCCCCCTCTCTGGTGTCAGGGTGGTGGTGGTGGGGGGGGGGGGGGGGGGGGGGTTGATGGGGGACCAAAACATCGCCACCAACATTACCATACACTCAAACACGCCCAGCAGTGGTGATGCTTCCTGTATTTATTACAGTCAGGGTGTTAATGTTTAATGACTGACGAATGCCCTTAAATGTCAGGTCGTGATCATGTCGTCGGAGGCGGAGACGGCCAGTAGGTTTAGAGAGCGGCGAACGGGGCGGAGCAGTGAACCTCACGAGCTCCAACGCGTGGCGCTTAACCTTGGCGATAACGCGGAGGCGTGGCCGAGGCGTGGCGGCGGGCCTGCTGTCCGTGGCGAGGAAGCGGCCAGGCTGTCAGCGGAGCGCGGCGCCGAGGGACCCCGACTGAATTAACACGACACAGCAGACGCCCGGGTCTAACGAGGGGGGCCGGCCCGCCTGGAGACGCGTAACGAGCGCCGCCACCCGCTGATGGACAGCGGCAGAGAGGATAACGACGGCGTGCAGACCGCCATGCCCTGCTGTTCGCCATCCTGTGGGCTTAATGACCCACGCCCATCCATTCTTTGAAGAATTCATCAAGAACGGGAATTGTAAATGTCTTCACAGCTACTGTACAGCGTTGGGCCATTCACCGTTTCATAACCCCAACTCTGAGATTTCGCTCTAGTTGTTATTATTAGAACGTTTGTTCATAAACCCGAGTTCCAAATTTGTGTCTGCAAGCGTCTGGGGCCACCGGTTGACGGGAAGAATGGGGCCATTTTACACGACAAACAGGCGAATCACAAGCGAGTTGAACCAGTTCCATCGTGTTATATTGCAGTTCCCTTGATAGGAGCACTCAACTCCGAGTCTCAGCCAATCAGCTGTGAGTCCTCCAGATGGCCATCAGCGCCTACGCAGAGCGCCAGGATGCATCGTTACCGGGCCCACTTCCTGTTGACGCTTCCTGGTTAGGGGAGTGCAGCAGGCGGGGGGCGGGGGGGGGGGGGGTAGAGGGGTCACAAGGCGGAGTAATGTCAGCGACGTCGCGTCCCACTGCCTTCCCCCCGGCAGCTGCCCCTCATCCTGTCAACGGCCGCTAACAGAGACGCACGCCGTTCCGAAATCCCCCGCCGACTCAACACATCTAACCCTGACTCAGACAAAGAGCTATGAGGTGGCGTTCGGTCGGAAACAAGACACAACGCCCCGGCTCAACCCCCCCAGCGCGCGGCGGAATGTCGGGACAAAGTTTTAATTAGCGGAGATTGACGACTTCTCTGAGGTAATTAAGTGTCGGCTGATGAAACTCCCGGGCGGGCGGCGTGGTGTGG
Source organism: Borostomias antarcticus (assembly GCF_949987555.1). Lineage (NCBI taxonomy): Eukaryota > Metazoa > Chordata > Actinopteri > Stomiiformes > Stomiidae > Borostomias > Borostomias antarcticus. The sequence continues at coordinate 16,980,987 of NC_140257.1, forward strand.
CGTGCGCCTCGGGCCGCCGGCGAGGATTAAACCTGATTACCCACGGTGCCGTGCGAGAGCAGGCCGGGACCAGGAGCCACTCCCTCCCACCTCCTCCTTTACTTGTTAGCCTATTCGTTTTTCATGTCGCTGCCTGTAATGTGACCTCGTAGCGACGCCGCCCTCATCAACTTGAATTTATGATGCAATAACAATGGTCAGGCATGACAATATGCATCCAATTAAAAGGTTTATGCAATTAGTCTGCTTATCCATTCATCTAACGTGACTCAGTTCATTACCACATGGCTTTGTGAGGAAACGAGGACACGTTTAATCAGCGCAGTAATGCCTAATGGGAGTTTTTTATTTATTTTTAAGGCAGCCTAGAAAGGACAAAATAATTAGTCACGTAAGACAATTACTCTAAGACCTATTTATGTATTCAGAACAATCTATATGAGTCAACAGATCGTCAAAGCGGAATAAAGTGGACTGTTTAAAGGTAACAGGTGTCACAGCGTTGCTCGTCAGTGTCACTTGTTCCGGCCTCAGCTACCCGCTGGTCCCTCCCAGGCCCCCAACGCCTGACCCCCTGACATCAACACGGCTTCAGCCGGCTATACCACCGCACCACGGGACTCACGCCACTCAACACCGCCACCCCAGCTGCCCAGAGGTGTGTCCGAGTCATGGCCGAGGTTGAGTATCAACTAGTTTTCCTTAAAGAGCGTTTTGTACGGGTGTTACTGTCGCTCTGTGGGGCCGTGTAGTTAGCTTCGATTTCTCCAGCATTTAGTCAATGGGACCCTTCAAACAGCACCTAGAACAAGCCTAGCACCTAGTCTCACACAGCCAGACCTATCTCCATAGACCTATCTCCACAGACCTATCTCCATAGACCTAGACCACAGAACTATCTCCACAGACCAAGACCAAAGACCTATCTCCACAGACCTATCTCCACAGACCTATCTCCACAGACCTATCTCCATAGACCTATCTCCATAGACCTATCTCCATAGACCCATCTCCACAGACCTAGACCACAGACCTATCTCCACAGACCTATCTCCATAGACCTATCTCCATAGACCTATCTCTACAGACCTAGACCACAGACCTATCTCCATAGACCTATCTCTACAGACCTATCTCCATAGACCTAGACCACAGAACTATCTCCACAGACCAAGACCAAAGACCTATCTCCACAGACCTATCTCCATAGACCTATCTCCACAGACCTATCTCCACAGACCTATCTCCACAGATCTATCTCCATAGACCTATCTCCATAGACCTAGACCACAGACCTATCTCCACAGACCTATCTCCACAGACCTATCTCCACAGACCTATCTCCATAGACCTATCTCCACAGACCTATCTACACAGACCTATCTCCACAGACCTAGACCACAGACCTATCTCCACAGACCTATCTCCACAGACCTAGACCACAGACCTATCTACACAGACCTATCTACACAGACCTAGCTCCACACACAGCTCTGGAGAAAGGTCTGGCTGGACTCATTACCATTCGAGGATGGGGGATTATTTAAACCTATCACAATTATCTCCAGCGGAGAGGTTGCCAGGTTGTTGAATCTGATTGGGCAGCAATAAACAAGTGAGGTTTATCCCCAAAACCTCCATCCGTCGAGTCAGACTAGGTAGCACCTAGAGATGTTCACTAAAACCAGAGTAGTGGGAATTTCATCAACGTTGTAGAATATTGTGTAACCCCGAGGCAGTACACGTTGAAGCCAGTCTATGAGAGGATTAGTTTGGACGTGCCGCTGGAGGAGAGTGTGTGAGAGTGTGTGAGAGTGTGTATACTGTATGCTTGGCTGCTCTGGATCGCTCTTCTGTCTGACATGTTTACCGTTGGTCGTAATGGACTCCAGCTCCACCAGGACACCCCTCTCTGCTGAGAGTCCCGAGGCCCACAGCCTTCATCACATCCACGTTCAGCTTCATCACATCATTGCCCACCTGAGGACTTACTGTTTTCGATGTTCATTAATGGGGAAATGTTGGCTTTTATTTTCAAATAAAACCTGAGGTTCATCTATTAAGATAAATATATCTCTGTGGACTCACTTGCTACAAGGTGCCCCTCGATAACGGCATGTGACCTAGGCTACCCCCCACCCCCCACCCCCACCCCCCGCATGCAAAGATTCAACCAATATTTTTTAGGCAGTCCTCAGCATGAGTCTTACTTATAATGATGTGACTAGTAGACGATGAAGAGGCATTGTTTGTCAGTTCTCCTGTATATTTATATGATCCTCCTGATGAGGATGGAAGCCAGAGACACAGGCCTGGAGATACTGTCCAGCTCTGGTCCAGCTCTGGTTCAGCTGTGGTCCAACTCTGGTCTAGCTCTGGTCCAGCTCTGATCCAGCTCTGGTCCAGCTCTGGTCCAGCTCTGGTCCAGCTCTGATCCAGCTCTGGTCCAGCTCTGGTCCAGCTCTGGTCCAGCTCTGGTCCAACTCTGGTCCAGCTCTGGTTCAGCTCTGATCCAACTCTGATCCAGCTCTGGTCCAGCTCTAGTTCAGCTCTGGTTCAGCTCTGGTCCAGCTCTGGTCCAACTCTGATCCAGCTCTGGTCCAGCTCTGGTCCAGCTCTGGTTCAGCTCTGGTCCAGCTCTGGTTCAGCTCTGGTTCAGCTCTGGTCCAGCTCTGGTCCAGCTCTGGTTCAGCTCTGGTCCAGCTCTGGTTCAGCTCTGGTTCAGCTCTGATCCAACTCTGGGCAGCGGTTCCGCCATCGTTCTTTTGCACCAGCTAATCAATGCGAGGGCAGCAGACCCCAGGGTGCTCTGAGGGAAATATGAAACATAAATATGAAACATAACATCCGCGGGCAAGGTGAACCCGCTCCCCAGCGGAGACACGGAGCGCTACGGACCTCTGAGACCCAGACCCAGCCTCTGAGCCGGCGTGCTACCGTACCTGACCCCCGGCCCAGCTCTCTCCCAGGGCCCGGGGGACACATCTGACCCCCACTGGACGGGTCCGTTCTAACCCTTCATGTCTCTCTCGGCCCTGTCTCCTTGGACGGGTCGTTCTAAGGGTGCGTGTCCACCGAGGAGCTGTATTTTAGAGCTGGCGCTGTTTTCTCGTTGTTTACAATGGGTAATGATCTCTAGGGCGCTATAGAGACGAGAGCTGTGTTCCAAGAGCTTTTTAGCGCTACAGCGCCGTGAGCTCTAGGCTTTTTTTTGCAGTTGAAAAAAGTTGGTACGGAGGGGATCGATAGAGAGGATGAGGGGGGGGGGGGCGGGGGGGGTGGGGACGGAGGGGATCGATAGAGAGGATGGGGCGGCCGAGGCTCCTCAGGGCCTCCTGGGTGTCTGAGGATTTCTCTCAAACGGACCCCGAGGTCGGAGCGCTGGGGGTGAAGGGACCCTGAGGTCGGAGCGCTGGGGGTGCACGGACCCCGAGGTTGGAGGGCTGGGGATGCCGGGACGCCGAGGTCGGAGCGCTGGGGGTGACGTGACCCCGAGGTCGGAGCGCTGGGGGTGCCTGGACCCCGAGGTCGGAGCGCTGGGGGTGACGGGACCCCGAGGTCGGAGCGCTGGGGGTGACGGGACCCCGAGGTCGGAGCGCTGGGGGTGACGGGACCCTGAGGTCGGAGCGCTGGGGGTGTCGGGACCCTGAGGTCGGAGCGCTAGGGGTGCACGGGACCCTGTGAAGCTGAGTGTTTGGAATCGACTCGGCATCGCTGGTCCTTATCGTCACTCTAAAGCCCACCATCCCACGGGGGTGTATGTAGGATGAATCTCTCCTTTTCACTCCTTATAATTCAGCATAATCAGTAACCATCTCACCTCCTACCAGTCTGCATCCAGCAGTCTAGAGCCCTGTATGCAGGTGTCCGTGTCCCAGATTTCCACCTTGTGTTTATTCAGGTAAAACACACACACAAGACGGTACATCACAGAACCAGGTGTGCGTACTGGCCCTGCAGACAGCGAGGTAGGAGACGTGGCGTTGGACCGGTGGAGGAGCTCTAGGCACATCTCTACTTGACAGTGATCCCCTGAAGAAGAGACGGTCAGATCTGCTCCGACACCGTCAGCTGAAAAATCACCTCTGACCCTACAGCTCCCATCAACCACCCATGATATCCTGAGTCTATGACAGCAGGCTGTATTCAGTATTCTCCACGTGTGTGTTCTCACTTCCTGTCCCACTGCCTGCTTCTCCCCCAGGTCCTAGAACCCGCCCCCCTCGTCGGGCTGTCGTGGGTCTGTGTCTCTGTCATTGGTATTCCCATCACCTCTCTCAGCGGTTCAATCTCAGTGATCTCTGGGTGATTTGAATCCGATGCGCATTGGAGGGAACAGGAACACAATTAATTAGACAGGAAATCCCCTGGACCAGATCAGTACAAGGTGAATTAGTTAAACCTTCTAGAATAGTCCATGCAACCTTTATGGACACGTTTACCACAATAAAGGCACACCGTTCTGAACTATTGAGACTTTAGGGTCTAAAGCTAGTTTCCCATTATGTCATAATACATTACATTACATTTCAGTCATTTAGCAGACGCTTTTATCCGAAGCGACTTAACATAATTACATTTAAAGTGGGAAAATCCAATGTACTAATACTTGCCAGAAGTGCATCTTCTTTCTAAAATAATTGACTAAGAGCATAATCTAGTGCTGAAGGCAAAGTGCAAGAATAGACATCTAAAATACAATAGGTGCTTAAGAGGGAGGATCGTGGTAGTACTTCTTGATTAGTTAGGGGGGGGGGGGGGGGGGGGGGGTTGCGTCGAGACTGACGCCAACTGAGAAACACTGATGGATGATTCGGATGAGACCAGGTGCACAACCAGGTGCGCAAATCGACTTCCAATCATATCCTGTTTGAAACATTATTGTGTCCAATGAGGCTGAGTGATGTGAAATGCGCATGCCGTGCACACCTGGCGTGGCTCCACCCCTGACCTTGGCTCCACCCACCCTCTCCGGGAAGACCAATCAGCATGTGAGCACCGACAGCAGAACAGATGTGGCTACAATTATAGAGACGTTCTTTGCAGCAACTTCCACGCTGACACAATCTGTGGAACACTAAGATGGCAGTTCCTGGGGTTTTTGAGCATCATGCCTCAGTCACCCCCCGTCACACAGAGCCCCCCCCCCCCCCCCCCCCCGTCTCTTCAGACCTGCCTGACTGGGCACAGGTGATGGAAGTCCATGTCACGCCAGAATCAATAACTAACTTGTGATGAAACCGATCTGTTTGTGTGTGTGTGTGTGTATGTGTGTGTGTGTGTGAATGTGTTTGTGTGTGTGAGACGGTATGTGTGTGCTTGTGTGTGTGTGTGTGTGTGTCTGTGTGTGTGTGTGTGTGTGTGTGTGTCTGTGTGTGTGTGTGTGTGTGTGTCTGTGTGTGTGTGTGTGTGTGTGTGCGTGTGTGTGTGTGTGCGTGTGCGCGTGTCTATGTGTGTGTGTGTGTGCGTGTGTGTGTGTGTGTGTGTATATGCCTCTCTGAGCCTCGCCCTCATTCATAGTCCAGATCTGGCGCTCCCAGCGTGACGCCGTGGTTCAGATTCAGCAGCGAGCTCAGAGATGAGCACTTCCTGCTTCCTCTCCCAGTCTGGCAGACCGACCACAGACCAGCACTTCCTGCTTCCTCTCCCAGTCTGGCAGACTGACCACTGACCACAGACCAGCGCTTCCTGCTTCCTCTCCCAGTCTGGCAGACCGACCACTGACCACAGACCAGCGCTTCCTGCTTCCTCTCCCAGTCTGGCAGACCGACCACAGACCAGCACTTCCTGCTTCCTCTCCCAGTCTGGCAGACTGACCACTGACCACAGACCAGCGCTTCCTGCTTCCTCTCCCAGTCTGGCAGACCGACCACTGACCACAGACCAGCGCTTCCTGCTTCCTCTCCCAGTCTGGCAGACAGACCACTGACCGCAGATCAGCTCTTAGATGTTTAACCGGCTGATGATGCGCTGATAGACACGGCAGTCGTGAAACAATGATTGATTAACGAATCATGTCTACGCCGTGCACCGATTGATTAATGAATCCCCATGGAAAACGAGAGTGTGTCTAGACTGCAGCTTCTCACAGTTTGAAGGGTTATTCAGAGAAAGGGATAAACTACAGAAAATAATTAAGCAAACAGGATCTTCCTCATGAATGTATAATGTAATAAGGAAGGGATATAATGGACTATTCAAGGCTATCTGAAGCCATCTTCATCCCAGCGGCAAACTGCCTTTCTCTTTTATACAGAACGCCTGCAGTACTCAGCTTGGCCTGCAGGGGGCAATTTTGTAGCATAGCAGCTTAGATCTGGATTCACACATTCCTATGTGTTTTTGCGAGCGTCTCAGTCTGTGAGAAGGGTCAGGTTGCCTTCATCTTAATGAAGATGATGATAAGCTGTCCTCATCGGGGGTCACAGCGGCCTGGTTTGAGCAGGAAACCCCCAGGCTCCAGGCTTCGGCCTCCTGTCTTCACATTACTGAACATTTCATGGGAGGAAAAGGTTCTCTCTTCAGCCCTCTGCTCTTTAAATCATCCACATACCACAGTGCAATTAGACGATGTTCTGAATGAGACGCTCGGCAGGTAGGATAATGGTGCTAGGATAAGGGTGCTAGGATAAGGGTGCTAGGATAAGGGTGCTAGGATTAGGGTGCTAGGATAAGGGTGCTAGGATAAGGGTGCTAGTATAAGGGTGCTAGGATAAGGGTTCTAGGATAAGGGTGCTAGTATAAGGGTGCTAGGATAAGGGTGCTAGGATAAGGGTGCTAGGATTAGGGTGGTAGGATAAGGGTGCTAGGATAAGGGTGCTAGGATAAGGATGCTAGGATTAGGGTGCTAGGATAAGGGTGCTAGGATAAGGGTGGTAGGATAAGGGTGCTAGGATAAGGGTGTTAGGATAAGGGTGGTAGTATAAGGGTGCTAGGATAAGGGTGCTAGGATAAGGGTGTTAGGATAAGGGTGGTTTTATAAGGGTGCTAGGATAAGGGTGTTAGGATAAGGGTGGTAGTATAAGGGTGCTAGGATAAGGGTGCTAGGATTCGGGTGCTAGGATAAGGGTGCTAGGATAAGGGTGCTAGGATAAGGGTGGTAGGATTAGGGTGCTAGGATAAGGGTGCTAGGATAAGGGTGCTAGTATAAGGGTGGTAGGATAAGGGTGCTAGGATAAGGGTGCTAGGATAAGGGTGCTAGGATAATGGTGCTAGTATAAGGGTGGTAGGATAAGGGTGGTAGGATAAGGGTGCTAGGATAAGGGTGCTAGGATAAGGGTGCTAGGATAAGGGTGCTAGGATTAGGGTGCTAGGATAAGGGTGGTAGGATAAGGGTGCTAGGATAAGGGTGCTAGTATAAGGGTGGTAGGATAAGGGTGGTAGGATAAGGGTGCTAGTATAAGAGTGCTAGGATAAGGGTGCTAGGATTAGGGTGCTAGGATTAGGGTGCTAGGGTTAAGGGTGCTAGGATTAGGGTGCTAGGTTAAGGGTGCTAGGATAAGGGTTCTAGGATAAGGGTGCTAGGATAAGGGTGCTAGGATAAGGGTGCTAGGATAAGGGTGCTAGGATAAGGGTTCTAGGATAAGGGTGCTAGGATAAGGGTGCTAGGATAAGGGTTCTAGGATAAGGGTGCTGGTTCCCTGACGTGCTTCGGTACAGACTGGTTCCTTGTCCCGTTTGATGGTTCTCCGTGGTGGATCTGAGGGAACCAAGGGAGCGAGAGCAGACGCGCCCGTGGGAACACGTTGGGTTCGCTCCAGCTACGCTGAAAACCGTGTCACTTCCCTTCTAGACCCTGTCTGACGCCTCACGGCTGTCTGGATCCTTCCCAACACTGTATTTATTTAAATCAACAGACATCCCAACCTCAGACTAGGGATATATACGCTGGTAATAATAGTGATGCACTTAAGTATAAATGATGCATGTGAAATTGTATATACGCCTATCTTTTCCTATGGAATCCATCCAGGATGAGCTGAGCCCACAGCCGATAGATCAGTGTCAACCAATCAGAGCCCTGGATGGTGATGATGGCGTTGCTCAAAGTGCTCGTCAACCAATCAGATCCCTGGATGATGTTGATGACTCGTGGCCTTGATGAAAGGCCTCCTGCTGTGATCTCATCGCTCCTCATTTACTGCGGCACCAGAAACAGTTCAATGGAACCGACTGGTCGCCACACGCCATCGCACACACGCGCACGGCCGGGCGAGAACACACACACACAGAACAAGCACACACACACACACACACACACACACACACACACACACACACACACAAACCCATACACTTTTCATTCGTTTGGCTGTTTTTTTCATCGATGAACCTGATCTGTTGCAAAATGCAATCACGTATTACCTAACTTAGAGCATGACTCCTTTTCATGATATCTTACTTCTAATAAAATGAGCTGACAGCAAGACAAGACGAACACGCTGGCTGTGTGCGAGGGGCTTGACTAGCGTGAGCCCCAGTAGGAAACAGCAGGCATTGATTACTACAGCAGAAAAATCAATTACATTATGCAAAGTGGATTGGAAATGCCATGAAAGTCCATTCTAACACATTAAACCGTGACTTAGCATTCAGGTTTTTTTTTCCCAGTGATACTGTTGTTGTTGTTTACTGCAAAACACCACTGCAGAATTCAACAGTATTTAGTAAATATTGTATGAGGAATACTGTGTTTTGTCATGGTCAAAATGGTCTCCTTGGCACTGTAACAGACCAGCTGCTGATATTTCATCTGCTAACCGGATCTATCCAGAGCTGCAGTGACATGAACTAGAATTCAAAAGCTATTTTCAGTCTCTCTACATTGAAGTTGATAATCCTCACTGGATCTTTTTGAAGAATTGGATGGTCTACTTCTGAGATTGCCGAAGTTCAAAAGATGATTAGTCTTTAATTTCCGCAAGTCAATTTCCGCAAGTCGTCATGGCAAATGACAATAATAAGTGATGTGCCTTAATCAGTAATTAAAACAGACTCGAGCAGAAGAAAGATGGCCAATTATAGCGTTTACACAGCTCAAAAGGCGTTGTGAGAATGATGTCCCAGTTGACTTTGTAGGCATTTCTCAAACAAGACAAGACAAGTTAAAAAGGAGCTGAGATGGAACATTATTTTGGTCCCACGCCCTCATTAAATCACACTAGACTCCAGCTACAATAAGTTCAACTCTTCAAGACATGCTATCTTTAACGAGGACCAACCCATCTGCTGGCTCTCTGCAGACTCAGACACAGTTTGACTCATAATGTAATCCTCACTTAATGAAGTACATGAACATTAAGCCTATCGTAAATGGACTGCACTTTTACTGTATAGCACTTCTATTTCTATCCAAAGCGCTTTACAACGGCCTTTCATTCACACATTCACACACCAATGGCTGCAGCTGCCATGCAAGGTGCTCGCCTGGACCTTGGGAGCAGTTTGGGGTTCAGTGTCTTCCCCAAAAACACTTCAACATGTGGACAGGAGGAGGCGAGATTCGAACCTCCGACCCTCCGATCACAGGACGAGCCGCTCTACCTCCTGAGCTACAGCCGTCCCAACGCTCAAGCACATTCCCCCAGATGTTAGGCAGGCTCACCTGACCCTTTACAGGCGTCCGCTGGTCCCCTGAACATCACTGTGACGTCCTTCCTGGCAGCGCTGGGGATGCTCAGCATCCACACACTCAGCTACACGCAGGGGCTTTCAACATGTCCGCCTCAGCGCGGTCCAAGGCCGTGGCGCTCTGGCCGGGTCCAAGGCCGTGGCGCTCTGGCCCGGTCCAAGGCCGTGGCGCTCTGGCCCGGTCCAAGGCCGTGGCGCTCTGGCCCGGTCCTACCTCAGCCCCACAAGTTCAGAAATCACCCAGCCTGAGCCCGACGTAGGTCCGAAGCCACACAGCTACATTACAGGCCCAGAGCCAGGGGGGGGATCGGGTGGATCGAACGAACCCCCCCTCACGACCAAAGCTCCAGAATTTAAGACCAAAGGTCCAGAATTTAAGAGAAAAGGTTCACCCCCCCCCCCCCCCCCCCCCACCCGTCAACAATTCAACAATTCATAAATAATCTGTCACCGCCCCCAGCCCCCCCCCCGATATGATACGGTCCACTTTTGGGAAAAAAATACAAACCCCCCCCCCTCCACAAAGCTGGCTACAGGCCTGCATTAGACAACAACTAAAAATGCACAATGCAGTAACGGAGAATGATGTTCTCTTGGAGAGTGGATCAGGCAAAACCAGAATGAACTGCTGAAAATTAGCTAATACAAATACTGGTCCATGGAGGTATTAAAATTGAAGTATCAAAATAACTCAAATAAGAACAGTCTCTCTTGCTTAATAGCCAACAATTACACGCCCACAAAATCAAACATTAATATCAAACCCGTTCGCTGTTAGATGAACAACTAAACTGCTTGTGATGAATAGCCTTAACATCCTCACACATCTTCACCAGCCGGGATCACAGGCAAAAACTATTTACAGTTAATTCCACTCCGCTGTTCATCTGGGTGCGCTGTGCAGGAGAAGGATGGCAGCCACATAAGCTACAGTAACATCAGCTCGCTAGCTAACTAGCTAACCACCAGACAGACAGCTCGCTAGCTAACTAGCTAACCACCAGACAGACAGCTCACCTGGGTACAATGGGCACGTTGCACCCTGGAACTCTGCATCACGTGTGTTTGTCACAGAGCCTAGGTCCAGTCCATCCCTAACTAACCAGAGCCCAGGTCCAGTCCAGCCCTAACTAGGCATTAAACAAGCAGAGCCCAGGTCCAGTCCAGCCCTAACTAGGCATTAAACAAGCAGAGCCCAGGTCCAGTCCAGCCCTAACTAACCAGAGCCTGGGTCAAGTCCAGCCCTAACTAGGCATTAAACAACCTGCCCGTTCCTTGATAGACTTCAATCACCCAGTCCACCAAACCAGAGTCAATAGCAGCAGCAGAATAAGCTGTTTGACATTCGCAGAGAAGATGTGTCACATTTTTCATGGGGTCCCCACAACTCAGCTGTGCTGCTCGTCCCATAAATGCATGTTCCTGGCCCACCATTTCAAAGGGATATAAACTGGCTTTCCAATGGTATAACATTTATTACCAAGAAGCATTTGTTACAACAGAGTAAAAATCTACCAAACACACATTTCCAAACTTTATGTTTCCTGTGTATATATGTGCAAAGAAAATAATGTTTAAAGCTATTTATCTGGGAAGTAAGTGTAAGTAAGTTAGACTGCATGAATGAATGGGGTTTTACATTGTAAATACGACACTGCAACCAACACTTCTGATAGACACTGTTCAAGAACCAGACAACTCACATTTAAATTGGGTCTAAAAAATAAATTCATTCGAGGAGGAACATTTCTCATCTTTTATCCAGAAACGGCGCAGAACCGGTTCCAGCTGGAGAACAGTGATAGAGTCAACGCCAGGAAGGAGAAGAACAGACTATAAATTGTTCAACCAGCAGCCTTGTGAAGGACAAACCCCCTATTTGCTCATCTATGTTAACTCAGCGTCCGGAGGGTATTGAGAGGTGCTGCCCTTCGACTGAAGGACGAGCCGCACTCGAACGTTTCTCTACATTACCCCCCGGACAGGGCTGACATCCTGCAGCCATGTCCTGTCCGCTCGAGCCCATCCTCTGCTCTGGACGGACTAACGAGCGCAGGAGGGAGGGGATGACCACGCCAGACAAACATGGCTGACCGTGGACTCTTCAGATGAAAGAGTCGGTCTTCATCTGAGGGTGGAGGGTTGATCAGACATCATGGAAACCAGGATTATCACATGAGGGATGAGGACTGGAGGTCTGCACTCTCATGGGTTCTGAATATGTAAGGGATAATGTATGTATTATGGTTTTGAATATGTAAGGGATAATGTATGTATTATGGTATTGAATATGTAAGGGATAATGTATGTATTATGGTATTGAATATGTAAGGGATAATGTATGTATTATGGTATTGAATATGTAAGGGATAATGTTTGTATTATGGTCTTGAATATGTAAGGGATAATGTATGTATTATGGTCTTGAATATGTAAGGGATAATGTATGTATTATGGTATTGAATATGAAAGGGATAATTTATGTATTATGGTATTGAATATTTAAGGGATAATGTATGTATTATGGTATTGAATATGTAAGGGATAATGTATGTATTATGGTATTGAATATGTAAGGGATAATGTATGTATTATGATATTGAATATGTAAGGGATAATGTATGTATTATGGTATTGAATATGTAAGGGATAATGCATGTATTATGGTATTGAATATGAAAGGGATAATGTATGTATTATGGTATTGAATATGTAAGGGATAATGTATGTATTATGGTATTGAATATGTAAGGGATAATGTATGTATTATGGTATTGAATATGTAAGGGATAATGTATGTATTATGGTATTGAATATGTAAGGGATAATGTATGTATTATGGTATTGAATATGTAAGGGATAATGTATGTATTATGGTATTGAATATGTAAGGGATAGTGTATGTATTATGGTATTGAATATGTAAGGGATAATGTATGTATATAGTGCAGTGGGTTGGAACTAGCCACACTGAGTCTTTTTTCACAGCCTAGCATAACGTATTCTTTTCACACATTTTGTTTTCACAAACACTTGGTATCAGAAAAGGCCAGGAGTTGCTAGCAGGCAGCGCGCCCTGCAGCAGGCTCGCCCCGGCCCCTGGAGGGTTATGTGTGTTTGATGAGGGAGATTGGCCTCGCCTTCTGCTACGGCCAGCCCAGAAGATGACCTCAAGTTTGGGGACATCTGCTCCGTGTTCCTGGATAATTGTCTGGCAACTGAGTATGCAAGCACACGGTCACCACCCTGCTGCTCCAGCACACCCCCTACCCAACACCTCTGACTACCCAACACCTCTGACTACCCAACACCTCTGACTACCCAACACCTCTACCCACCCAACACCTCTACCTACCCAACACCTCTACCCACCCAACACCTCTACGCACCCAACACCTCTGACTACCCAACACCTCTGACAACCCAACACCTCTACCCACCCAACACCTCTGACTACCCAACACCTCTACCCACCCAACACCTCTACCCACCCAACACCTCTACGCACCCAACACCTCTGACTACCCAACACCTCTGACTACCCAACACCTCTACCCACCCAACACCTCTACCTACCCAACACCTCTACCCACCCAACACCTCTACCTACCCAACACCTCTACCCACCCAACACCTCTACCTACCCAACACCTCTGACTACCCAACACCTCTACCCACCCAACACCTCTACCTACCCAACACCTCTACCCACCCAACACTTCTACCCACCAAACACCTCTACCTACCCAACACCTCTACCTACCCAACACCTCTACCCACCCAACACCTCTGACTACCCAACACCTCTGACTACCCAACACCTCTACCCACCCAACACCTCTGACTACCCAACACCTCTACCCACCCAACACCTCTACCCAACACCTCTACCCACCCAACACCTCTACCTACCCAACACCTCTACCCACCCAACACCTCTACCTACCCAACACCTCTACCCACCCAACACCTCTGACTACCCAACACCTCTACCTACCCAACACCTGTACCCACCCAACACCTCTACCTACCCAACACCTCTACCCACCCAACACCTCTACCTACCCAACACCTCTATCCACCCAACACCTCTACCCACCCAACACCTCTATCTACCCAACACCTCTATCTACCCAACACCTCTATCTACCCAACACCTCTACCTACCCAACACCTCTACCCACCCAACACCTCTACCTACCCAACACCTCTACCCACCCAACACCTCTGACTACCCAACACCTCTACCTACCCAACACCTCTACCCACCCAACACCTCTACCCACCCAACACCTGTACCCACCCAACACCTCTATCTATCCAACACCTCTGACTACCCAACACCTCTACCTACCCAACACCTCTACCTACCCAACACCTGTACCCACCCAACACCTCTATCTATCCAACACCTCTGACTACCCAACACCTCTACCTACCCAACACCTCTACCCACCCAACACATCTACCTACCCAACACCTCTACCTACCCAACACCTCTGAATACCCAACACCTCCACCCACCCAACACCTCTACCTACCCAACACCTCTATCTACCCAACACCTCTACCCACCCAACACCTCTACCCACCCAACACCTCTACCTACCCAACACATCTACCCACCCAACACCTCTACCCTCCTGCTGTGCTGTGGGGAGCTCCTTCCTTTCTTATGGTCTGACCCCCCCCTCATCCCTTCCCTCCCTCTCTTCACCTCTCTCTCTACCCCCCTCCCCCCTCTCCCCTCCTCCCTTCCCTCCCTCTCTTCACCTCTCTCTCCCCCCCCCCCCCCCCCGCCCTGAGGCTGCCGGGCCCATCAGGACCCTGTCCATGCTGAGCCGTTAACCCCTGACCTGCCTGTCAGGGAGAGCTATGGCAGGTGGAGACCTGGGGAGAGGAGGGGAGGAGGGGTTTGGAGGGGAGGGGGAGAGGAGGGGAGGAGGGGTGTGGAGGGGAGGGGGAGAGGAGGGGAGGAGGGGTGTGGAGGGGAGGGGGAGAGGAGGGGAGGAGCGGTGTGGAGGGGAGGGAGAGAGGAGGAGAGGAGGGGAGGGAGTCATGTCCTGGATAAGTGGTAAATGTTCGCTCACCTAGCGGCCGGTGCGGGGGTTCAGTCACCCGCTAATCAGTCAGACTGCTTTCCTTTCCCTCTTCCTCCTCCTCCTCCTCCTCTTCCTCCTCCTCTTCCTCCTCCTCCTCCTCATCCTCCTGGCCCTGAGCGAGCGTAACAGCGCAGCGTAGCGCTCGAGCCGCTCCAGATGAATAGCGCATTGTGTTGCCTCTGGGTATGAAATGCGCTATACAAATAAAGCTTTGATTGATTGATTGATTGAATACATACGCTCTGTCTTCGCCTGCTTGTCTGTGTTAATAAAGCTATCCGCTTGACGTTACATGACTACCGGACACCTACTCCGTGGGCGCCAGCCGGGCTTCGAGGGAGACGGAATGCAATCTAATTCAAAGTGTCAGAGGTCACAAGCGGTATCTCTCTCCGGCAGACAGACCTTCCCTTTTGGAGGAATAATTCAAACATAGCTGATTTTCACTTTACTTTGTTGTTGTTGTTGTTGTTGTAGCTGTTGTTGTTGTTGTTGCGCTGGTACAGGACATGCTCCCTCACGCTAGATGCCACTCTGGTTTATCGTGAACGACAGCAGAATGTCTCCTGCGATAATCTGTAAATATTCTCTCTCACACAACGGCTTGTCTCTTCTCAAACTCTAACCCAGCTGAGCTGTCGTCATCCATCACCGAGGCAGGATATCACTCCTTCCCTCCCTCTCTCCCTCCCTCCCTCCCTCCCTCCCTCCCTCCCTCACTCCCTGCCTGCCTTCTACCCTTAACTGGTTGAAGAATGCAGAGCGGTGAAAACTAATGATGTATGGTAGCTCGTCATCCCTTTGTAAACCAGACTGATGCGTTAATGATGGCTCACCTGTGTTTGGGATTTCCACACCTGGTTGGGTCATTAAAAACAACTCTTACACTGGATTCACTGATTTATGAAGTCATTCCAAATAATTAGGATACAAATGCATCGCTACACACTCCATGGGCCAGGACTCTGGAAGACTCTGCACCAACTACCTGACGTGGCAATATGACAAGATTCCTTACAAGTGTGCGATTACGATGAGGGAGCCCTTTTTCACCACATCGCCCTAGCCAACACCGCTACCTACCTAACACCTGTACCCACCCAACACCCCTATCTACCCAACACCCCTATCTACCCAACACCCCTATCTACCCAACACCTCTATCTACCTAACACCTCTACCCACCCAACACCCCTATCTACCCAACACCCCTATCTACCCAACACCTGTACCCAACAAACACCTGTACCCACCCAACACCCCTATCTACCCAACACCTCTATCTACCCAACACCCCTATCTACCCAACACCCCTATCTACCCAACACCTGTACCCAACAAACACCTGTACCCACCCAACACCTCTATCTACCCAACACCCCTATCTACCCAACACCTGTACCCACCCAACACCTCTATCTACCCAACACCTCTATCTACCCAACACCTGTACCCACCCAATACCTCTATCTACCCAACACCCCTATCTACCCAACACCCCTATCTACCCAACACCTGTACCCACCCAACACCTCTATCTACCCAACACCTCTACCTACCCAACACCCCTATCTACCCAACACCTCTACCTACCCAACACATCTACCCACCCAACACCTCTGACTACCCAACAACTCTATCTACCCAACACCTCTACCCACCTCCATCTACCCAAAACCTAAGTATAAATAAGTCTTAGGATGTCCGCTGAATACCCACTAGAACCCGTCAAACAGATGAGCTGGCCCGGCACAGAGCCCAGTGCTATCTGGAGCGGAGGACCATATGGATCATCACTATCTCCAGAGGGCTCATTCCACCACCCACACAACCGCGCGCAGGAGATTCAGAGAAATCAATCAAACAACAACATTTCACAACTTTCCATTTATGAAAGAAAAAGTTCCAGGAAATAGATGGACACCACCTGAACCGAAACATTACTGTATTCGGGTCACAGGTATGCATGTCTGAGATGGAAATGGAAACGCGACAGCTGGTTTCTAAAAGTATAACGGTGTCTCTCCACTGCTGTCAGAGAGAAAAGGAAGACTAATGGAGTTCTCATGTGAGCGGGAAACTCAGTCTTTTAATGCCGTCTGTCAGCAAAGGTACGGCTCAGTGAAATGTGAGGCTGCATCCTTGAAACGCAGCGACACGTGGTCTATCCGCACAGGAAACCACGGCAAAGAGACCCGCCGAAGCCGAACGCTGACGAGGGAGAGGCCATTACTTATCAGACGCTGACCGGGTGTGAAAACAACCACGGCTAAACCAGATGGATGGTAGACAGGCGCTGGCATTTCACGAAAAAAGGAACTCTCATCTCGCAATCAGTCGTGCTGCGTGATTGGACTGAAATGCGTTTGTTTGCGGGCCAGATGCCGAGAGGTACTGAAGTAGAGGTTAAAGGAGATGTCTCAGATGGTGTTATGTTCAGTATATCAGAGCCCTGTGAGCTATCAGCCTCTCATTCAACCTCACATTAAAGAGCTAGAGAGGATGCCAGATGTGGATCTAGCAGGGGAAGACTAGCACATGGGGATATACTTTCCAAGTTATGAGTGTAAACTTCACATAAATTATATTTATAGGGCTATAGTAATTAGAATCTTTCAAAAAACACATTTAGACACCCATTAAGTTCTAGCCACATCGGATTTTTAGTTCATATCCCAAAGCCCCAAAAACTTCACTGGACCAATTGAAATGTTTATGACCAATCCTGGCTCACCTTTGCTGATGTCCTGGTATTCGAGCCACAGCTGTCTCTGGACCTGCTTGTTGGGGTACCAGATGGTGCAGCTCTCCTCGAAGCCGTACACCGCCTCCTGGACAAAGTGGTTCCCGAACTCCCTGAGGATGGACATGAAGTCGGAGCGCAGGGTGGCGCCGTCCAGAGAGTGGATAGCAGAGCTGAAGGCTGTGGGGGAGAAAGGGTTATGATAGGTCAGCTGGGGGAGAGAGGGGGCGGGGCTGGTTATGATAGGTCAGCTGGGAGAGAGAGGGGGCGGGGCTGGTTATGATAGGTCAGCTGGGGGAGGGGGGGGCGGGGCTGGTTATGATAGGTCAGCTGGGGGAGAGAGGGGGCGGGGCTGGTTATGATAGGTCAGCTGGGAGAGAGAGGGGGCGGGGCTGGTTATGATAGGTCAGCTGGGGGAGGGGCGGGGGCGGGGCTGGTTATGAAAGGTCAGCTGGGAGAGAGAGGGGGCGGGGCTGGTTATGATAGGTCAGCTGGGAGAGAGAGGGGGCGGGGCTGGTTATGATAGGTCAGCTGGGGGAGGGGGGGGGGCAGGGCAGGTTATGATAGGTCAGCTGGGGGAGTGGGGGGGGGGCAGGGCTGGTTATGATAGGTCAGCTGGGGGAGGGGGGGGCAGGGCAGGTTATGATGAGGGGGGGGGGCAGGGCAGGTGAGAACTCCCTCAGTTAGCTCATGTCCTATATGACAGGTGAGGACTCGTTCAGTTGTGAGCTCATGTCCTGATACGGTGATAACAGACATATTATAGTCGTATAATGGTGGTTACAGTAGTGCTCTACCGTTATCTACTGCCATTACTGCAATAACAGATTGTACACAACGCGCTCTCTTCGTTCTTCAGACTGAAACGAGTCGTAACACTCGAGATGTAATGGCCTCTTCTGCTCGGAGAACCGATGAGATTACATCCCTGTTCTACAGTAGGAACCGGTGGCAAGGCTCCGAGGAACCTCTTTACATTAAACCAAGGGCCTCCTCCATCAAAGGAAAACAATAAACATCCCGTCAGAGTACTTGGACCGTCTCACTATCATAGCAGAACGCCTGTATTAACCAGCCTGGTGCTCCTCTCCCAGGACCACGTTATGATGAGGGAACAGGCATGAGGGGAGGACAGAGCGCTCGGGAGGAAAGATGGCGCCCGGATATCAGGGGTAAACATCACTAACCCTCCCCCCCCCCCCACACACACACACACACTGCTCCTGATGAAATATGAAGACCTATCATAGAGGAGGGGAAAAAAGAAGGGAGAGGAAGAAGCCCACTGAGCAAAGACACGTCAAAAAGACGTCTTTTTTGTCTTTTTCGGACGTCCAAAGACATCCAATTAGGAGCCAGAATGAATGTTTTTTTTTAACGTTCAGATATTGGACCCGTTCTGCACGTCCACAGACGTCTTAGAGGGGTCCAAGCCAGACGTTTGAATATTGAGGGGTCCAGCAGACGTACAAATGGGGTTCTGGACCGACGGACGTTATTAAGACATGATCTGAACGTCTCCCTGACGTTGCGTGTTTGCTGGGAGGAACTGGTTCTAGTAATAAGACTGAGGAGATGGAGTCCAGAAGGGCGTGGTCACGCGCTGGGTTGGTTCTGGCCGCTGACGAATCAGTGGTGTCAGATCTGTGTCCACACTTGACTCCACACACACACGCTGAGACAGCGCAAACACATTTATGGATACACACATGATTTTTTTTTTTTTATGAAAACGTTAGCAAATAGCATAGCAACAAAATAAATGTGAGCGGTCCTAATGATCAAAGGCCCTCATACTCTCCCCGTCAACACTAAAACGCCTCTGACAAGACCCCCCTCCTGTGGTCGGGTGGAGTGAAGCCACAAGCCACAGCTCTCACAAATTATATATTTTTGCAATTCAGAGAACATTGCCTGTATATATAATTGTGATGAATCATAATTGGTGTTCAGGCTTCTGCAATTTAAATAGCAGCATAAGTCTGGGAAATATCGGGCTGGGAAAAACAAGCGTGAGTTCCCTCCCTAGCCTCCCCCCAAAATAAATACATGAAATCATCTTCTTGTGCCTGTCAGAAAGCGCGGGTCTCGTTGGGACGCGGCGCCCTGGGTGGTGACAGCCTATCACAGCGCAGAGAGCCTGGATCAGCTCAGCGCGCCGGGGCAGATGGGAGATGCTTACTCTAGACTGCAGGCTTGGTTCACATGACTGAGCTCCTACTCCAGGCTTGGTTCACATGACTAAGTTTCAACTCCAGACTTCATGACTAAACTTCTTTCCTCACTTCCTGATCGTGTGGCCCATTTTGACTCGACTCCACGCTAAAGAGTGTGTGAAGGACTTTAAATAGATGAATGCCGCATTCCCAAAAGACACAATCCTAATACTTTTACTGCAGTACACTTTCTATTACAGTGTCTAGTGCCCTCGCTGAACTATATGAATTGATGAAGAATTCAACCGTTAAATAGAATAGAAAAAATGAAAAATAAAATATTATAAATAGATACTACTGTATAGGCAGTCGTATCAATGCCTTATCCAAATATATGTCACTCAGTTTATAACCCGATGTTTCTTCCTCACCTAAGCCGAGGGTGAGGGTTGTGTGGGTGAGATGCAGGGTTACCTTGAGAGAGAACCCACTGGTTGAGCTTGACGTGGTAGAGAACAGAGACCTAAGCCGAGGGTGAGGGTTGTGTTGGGTGAGGTGCAGGGTTACCTTGAGAGAGAACCCACTGGTTGAGCTTGACGTGGTAGAGGACGGAGCGCAGCCTCCACCTCTGGACCAGGGGGTAACCCGACACCTCGCTGTAGTTCACCATCCCTGCAAGAGACCAGACACACCAGCTGATCAATACGGCTTCAAATCAATCAGTCTTCACTGGTTTAGCGCTCTTTATTGATTGTATATCGTAGTGTCGTTACTCTGACTGCATCGTTGAAAATAGGGGTTGAACATGTGGGATTTCCGAGTTTCCGGGTTTGAATCTAAATAATGAATGAAGTCCGATCAGTTGGTAAAATGATAGCCCTTTCAATAACCAATTTTATGTCGGCTACTGTCTCTGCTGTAGCTAATCCAAAAGAGCAGTTCAATTCAGACCGGTCAAACTGAGAAACGCAGCCTACATTAGGCTATAGTCTAAACAACGGCTACCAGATAGTCAGAGAAGCCTAGTAACCTCACTGTAGCAGTGCTTTACTGCCCCTTGTGGTTGCGGGTTGTAGTATGTTTTTACCCCTGCTGCCGCTGCACAGACGCACCAACTTTTAGTTCTTAGGACTGAAATAAAGAAAAGACTCCTGCACACTGTCCTCTTCACTGGCAGAGAAAACATTTAATCAACAACGTTTCCGTCCTACACCATCATCAGGTTGAAAAGTTCAGCTTCAAGGATAGTGTGTGGGAGTCTTTTCTTTATTTGTATGGTTTCTTACAGTTCTGAGGACTGAACCTGGCTACTGACCCCCACCGGTGAGAGACAGGGGCAGCAGAGACTGAGGGCACATTTCCAAAGAGAAATGAAAACACAAAGAAAGAATTTTGACTCCAGCCCGAACCGCTTTCAAGATAATTGCGAAAAGGTAAACTTGATTATTACAGTGCCACCTGGAGGTCAAAGAGTGTCATTACTATGTGCCTGCGTAGTGGATGGAGTTTGCAACACACCTGTCATGTCTAGTTATTTACACTGAAATACTCCTGCTATGTGAGAAGTGTCAGAACTTATCCTGGAAAATGCAAATATTCAGCCCACGTGCAGGATGGTAAAAGAGAGATTTGAACTCTTAACCTTTGCATTAAAATACATCCCCTTCATAACTACTGAGAAAATCAGATCCTCAAGCATGAACATTACCTACGGGCATGTCTGGAGGTTTTTGACAGGATGAATTATGAAGTGAACGTTCTGTTAACTTGAATGTAATATATACTTATTAAGGGCCGGGGAGCCGAAGCCTGACCCCTCTTGAACTTCCCAATATTAGGAATCTTCTTCTTCTTTTTCCTTGGAAGTCTGACTTCCCACGCATGAAAAAATCCCTGCAGAATAAAAGTGCTAATGCAGACTCCATTGTGCTGTGTGACATACTTTTTAAAATATTTTTAATTTTATCTCTTACTGTTTTTTCTTGTTTGCATCTCATCCGACCAGTCTTTTGACTGCTTACATCTCAATCAGTCCCACCTGTGTTCAATCCAATCAAATCAGTCAATCAGTGAATCCATGTTCAGTCCAGAGCAAGGTTATTATAGTTAACGAAAACTAACTTAAAAAACTAAAACTAGGTGTGAAAAAACATTTCAGTTAACTGAAATAAAAATAAAAACTAGACTTTACAAAAAAACGATAACTAACTAAAACTGTATTGTGTGTTTACAAAACTAACTAAAATAAACTAAAATTATTGAGAAAATGTCCTTATTTTTAGTCTTTTTCATTTCATACATAAGCCTAGTCTTTTGGGTGGATATGAAATCCATCCTCCATTTTATTTTATCTGTGTCCCTGCGCAGGAGTAACCTGACGTGCGCCTGATGGTTTGTTTCACACGGAGTGAAACAACATGAGCTTGTGAGATCAGGATGGTCTCATGAGGCTAGTGCAGAAGAATAAAAAAATAAAACTAATACTGAAACTAATAAAAACTAAAAGTAAGCATTTTCAAAAAATAAAAACTAAACTAAACTAGCAAACCTGCTTTAAAACTAATCAAAACTAAACTGAAATTGAAAACAAAAAGTTAAAACTATATAAAAATAAAAAACTAATGAAAAAAGCAAAACTATTATAACCTTGGTCCAGAGTCCCATAACTCATTCCCATCACAGTATGTAGACCTACTAATTTGTTCATGCAGGATTCCTATGGTGTGAATATCTAGCTGTGACATTTATACTTTTTTTAAGGTCAAACTGCCAGCTTCTCACTTGGCTCTAACAAGAACATGTCCTTCCCTGGGTGTCTGGTTGTGAGCTCTAACAAGAACATGTCCTTCCCTTGGTGTGTGGTTGTGAGCTCTAACAAGAACATGTCCTTCCCTTGGTGTGTGGTTGTGAGTTCAAACAAGAACATGTCCTTCCCTTGGTGTCTGGTTGTGAGCTCAAACAAGAACATGTCCTTCCCTTGGTGTCTGGTTGTGAGCTCAAACAAGAACATGTCCTTCCCTTGGTGTCTGGTTGTGAGTTCAAACAAGAACATGTCCTTCCCTTGGTGTGTGGTTGTGAGTTCAAACAAGAACATGTCCTTCCCTTGGTGTCTGGTTGTGAGTTCAAGAACATGTCCTTCCCTTGGTGTGTGGTTGTGAGCTCTAACAAGAACATGTCCTTCCCTTGGTGTGTGGTTGTGAGTTCAAACAAGAACATGTCCTTCCCTTGGTGTGTGGTTGTGAGCTCTAACAAGAACATGTCCTTCCCTTGGTGTCTGGTTGTGAGCTCTAACAAGAACATGTCCTTCCCTTGGTGTCTGGTTGTGAGTTCAAACAAGAACATGTCCTTCCCTTGGTGTCTGGTTGTGAGCTCCAACAAGAACATGTCCTTCCCTTGGTGTCTGGTTGTGAGCTCAAACAAGAACATGTCCTTCCCTTGGTGTCTGATTGTGAGCTCAAACAAGAACATGTCCTTCCCTTGGTGTCTGGTTGTGAGTTCAAACAAGAACATGTCCTTCCCTTGGTGTCTGGTTGTGAGCT
>NC_140257.1:17006656-17051656 GCF_949987555.1 Borostomias antarcticus
CATAGGAGGCAAGATACCAATATTTTATATTCTATTCCATTCACTCTCTAAATGAAAAAGTCATATCTCATTGCTCAAGAGTATCTCTGAGTGCCTCTGGAAAGAACAACCCTACAGTAACGCAATGAATTCCATGCTGTAATTGTAATTCATCTCGAGAGCCTGATGCATGAACTGTAGCTGGTCTAATTATAAATGCTGTGCGAGTGAGGTGCAAACAACGGCGTTAACATATTTCCACAGCAGCTCTCTGAAAACGCACCGTCTGGCAAAGAGGGCTGACATTTCACATGAATTTGATGAATAAGGTTCTAAATGGTGATGTTTTCACTGTCCCCACCTTCAGAAACATTCACTTATCCCATCTGAGGAGAGAACCGTTCCCTAACCAACTGAATCCCTCGGTAGAAGGTCCTTTGTAGTGCTGCGCACGTCCGCTTGTGAAATTAATAACAAAGTCCAAACATATACAGCCCATATTCCTCCTTTCAAAGGCCTTGTCTCCTTTTACCCTACGGGTGCTCTGTTCTCATTGTCTGACAGAATGATTAATACGACCCAACTTCACATCGCAAACACACCAGCGCACGGTCCCCGGTCAGGTCTGGGTGTGCTGGGTGCCTCTGGTGGCAGAGGCATTAAAATACCACAGACTGAACTGAGACTGAAGAGAACCCCCCCCCCCTTCCCTCTCCCCCCAAAAAGAGAAACAGATCAAACCAATCAAGGACTAGGACACGCTAGAGGGAATATGGTGTTTCATGTTTGGTCTGCAGCAGTGGAGGCTCGTCCATTGAGGCAGGGGAGGACAGTCCTCCTCCGTTTTTGGAGAGAAGAGAGGGATTAAAATATAAATATATTAATTTATTTATTCATAATTAATATTATCTCAGTTTTGTTCATAAAGCAGGTTTTCCCTATGGATAAAA
The DNA here is from genome assembly GCF_949987555.1 of Borostomias antarcticus. Classification (NCBI taxonomy): domain Eukaryota; kingdom Metazoa; phylum Chordata; class Actinopteri; order Stomiiformes; family Stomiidae; genus Borostomias; species Borostomias antarcticus. The sequence goes on from NC_140257.1 coordinate 17,007,586, forward strand.
AACCCATTATTCAAATTCTAAAGCTCCAACAGTGACATGTATAACATGCAGCTGGAGGACCCATAGATATCTATGGAAGGGAGGCTAGCCTCCCTTAGGGCGGGTTCTTTTCTCTTAAATCAATGTAATCCCTTTTTTTCTTGCTGATTTGTGATTGGCCAAAACGCTGAAAAATTACCGCAAGGGAGGACAGTACTCCGGCCCTGTCTGAACAGGATTCAGATATTGACATGTTGTTAGTCCAATCACATTCCAGATTCCAGATTTACCACAGTGAAGGCCGATTGAGTCGGCGTTGATGTCTGTGTTTCTCTTCCCTGTGCCATTGGAGACTTTATGTGTGTTCGTAGCTCCATAATATAATACATCCGAAAGTATTATGGGACATATTATACATCAAACTGTTCGTCTATTTGTCTTGATTCTAGCCATCTAAATATCTAAGCTGACATAAATACTTTTTGAGCTAGAGCTGTCTGAACACGACAGATCCACTGGCTGGCTACAGCCGGTAACGTTAGCTACGAGGTGCACGTCAGGCTACCATAGGCAGGTGCGCAGATTGGCTGGAGGCTCAAACTGTCGGCAACTCGTCCAAAACATTTCTTTTTTTGTTATCAATTTTTTATTTCAAAGTTACCAATTGCATGTCCAACATACAGTCTTGTTGTCTTCCGACAAGTAAAGTGCAACATGACATGCTATAACCAATAACACTGACAAAACCAAAACATTTCTAGAGACTGGGTTGTCAAATCTATTTGCCAACAAACTGTTTGAGAGCCAGCACACCTGTGTCCCCTAATCAAAAACATTTTTCATATATCACCTAACCTCTCCAGCACCTCACCAATATCAATTATTTTCTCTCTTTAGAGAAGAGTACAATCCATTACACCAACTATTGCTTACAATGTTTTATTGTTGTTTTGTGAATATGATAAATAATTGCTGCATGTAGTTAAAGAAAGTGTTATTCAGTTTTGCATATGCTAAAATTGACTGTTAATCCACATTTTAAAGCTGATATTTAAAATAATAACTGACTGAGGGAAAGTGCCCCCGGCGCCCATGGCCTCTTCCTCCTGTCCTCCTCTCTTCCTCCTCTCTTCCTCCTCTCTTCCTCCTGTCCTCCTCTCTTCCTCCTGTCCTCCTCTCTTCCTCCTGTCCTCCTCTCTTCCTCCTCTCTTCCTCCTGTCCTCCTCTCTTCCTCCTGTCCTCCTCTCTTCCTCCTGTCCTCCTCTCTTCCTCCTCTCTTCCTCCTGTCCTCCTGTCCTCCTCTCTTCCTCCTCTCATCCTCCTGTCCTCCTCTCTTCCTCCTGTCCTCCTCTCTTCCTCCTGTCCTCCTCCTGTCCTCCTCTCTTCCTCCTGTCCTCCTCTCTTCCTCCTGTCCTCCTCAGTTTTTCGAGTCACCAGCCGCCACTGGTCTGCAGTGTGTGTTTCATGTTAGGTCTGCAGTGTGTGTTTCATGTTAGGTCTGCAGTGTGTGTTTCATGTTAGGTCTACAGTGTGTGTTTCATGTTAGATCTACAGTGTGTGTTTCATGTTAGATCTACAGTGTGTGTTTCATGTTAGGTCTGCAGTGTGTGTTTCATGTTAGGTCTACAGTGTGTGTTTCATGGTAGGTCTACAGTGTGTGTTTCATGTTAGATCTACAGTGTGTGTTTCATGTTAGGTCTACAGTGTGTGTTTCATGTTAGGTCTACAGTGTGTGTTTCATGTTAGGTCTACAGTGTGTGTTTCATGGTAGGTCTACAGTGTGTTTCATGTTAGGTCTACAGTGTGTGTTTCATGTTAGGTCTACAGTGTGTGTTTCATGTTAGGTCTACAGTGTGTGTTTCATGTTAGGTCTACAGTGTGTGTTTCATGTCTACAGTGTGTGTTTCATGTTAAGTCTACAGTGTGTGTTTCATGTTAGGTCTACAGTGTGTGTTTCATGTTAGGTCTACAGTGTGTGTTTCATGTTAGGTCTACAGTGTGTTTCATGTTAGGTCTACAGTGTGTTTCATGTTAGGTCTACAGTGTGTTTCATGTTAGGTCTGCAGTGTGTGTTTCGTTTAGGTCTAAGTGTGTGTTTCATGTTAAGTCTACAGTGTGTGTTTCATGTTAGGTCTACAGTGTGTGTTTCATGTTAGGTCTACAGTGTGTGTTTCATGTTAGGTCTACAGTGTGTTTCATGTTAGGTCTACAGTGTGTGTTTCATGTTAGGTCTACAGTGTGTGTTTCATGTTAGGTCTACAGTGTGTGTTTCATGTTAGGTCTACAGTGCGTGTTTCATGTTAGGTCTACAGTGTGTTTCATGTTAGGTCTACAGTGTGTGTTTCATGTTAGGTCTACAGTGTGTGTTTCATGTTAGGTCTACAGTGTGTGTTTCATGTTAGGTCTACAGTGTGTGTTTCATGTTAGGTCTACAGTGTGTGTTTCATGTTAGATCTACAGTGTGTGTTTCATGTTAGGTCTACAGTGTGTGTTTCATGTTAGGTCTACAGTGTGTGTTTCATGTTAGATCTACAGTGTGTGTTTCATGTTAGGTCTACAGTGTGTGTTTCATGTTAGGTCTACAGTGTGTGTTTCATGGTCTGCCCTCAGCTCACCCTGAGGTACATTTCTATCCCATGGCCAACGTGTTATTTCTCTTCTGAGCATTGAGGGTCTTCTCTTAGGGAGATTTGTAGTGAGAAGCAGAGGCAGAAGTCATCGTATGGCTCAGGGAACACCATTAACTACCAGGGACTCTGTTCCATTTCCCTGTTGGACACGTGGAACGATGAAAGACAGAGGGGGAATGACCTGACACCTCTCCACACCTCTAATGGGAGCTAACTCTCAGTCAGCCCGCCTGGCCTCCTCCTCCCGGAGAACACTGATAACAAAATAGGGCCTCACTGGAGTGGAAACCCTCCACCCACCCTGCCTAATGCTTTCCATAATCCAATTGCAAAAATATTATGGCGAGGAATTCTAAGTGGTACTCAATCACTTCCTCGTCGCTCTTCTGCCTCGTCATGTCCGTAGGCTCCCTCGTCTCTGTCTCTCGCTCTGTTCGTTGGAACGTATGGATCGCAGCCGTTAGTGCGCAGACGTTTCACCAGGCCAGGGTGTGCTTGTGCTGTGTGGCTCGCCAGCACAATTAAGAGTGATGCGAGCTCCTCCGTTACCCAGAAGAAGGTGAGGTACTGGGAAGAGGCATGGAGATAGACAGCTATAAGTAAATGGTAAATGCTAAATGGACTACACTTATATAGCGCTTTCCCACCTTAGCGGCACTCAAAGCGCTTTACAATGGCCTCTCATTCACCCATTCACACACACATTCATACACCAATGGCTGCAGCTGCCATGCAAGGTGCTAACCTGCTCATTGGGAGCAATTTGGGGTTAGGTGTCTTGCTCAAGGACACTTCGACATATGGACAGTCGGAGCTGGGATTCGAACCACCGACCCTTCGATCATTGAACGACCCGCTCTCCCAACTTAGCTACAGCCGCCCTACTGCCGTTATTGCAGAATAGCAATAATAACAATTAAACAAGAACAGGAGTATGCACCGGCAGAGTTTCTCAGAGGAAAAGACCTTTTCTCTGTTCTTTCGACTTGGCAAACGCTTTGTTACGCTGATTGGCTGAAGGAGTTGTCTGTCAAGGCAAGTGCTCCCGCCCACTGAAATCCCTCTAGACAGGGGGGAGGCCGGACTGATCTGTGATGAAGATGAAGTGAAAGTGAGCTGGCTAGATCAAGATGGCTGACGAGGCTCCTGCAGAAGGCCTCAGATCACAAGATTGGACAGCTACTGGATAATGAGCTGAAAGGAAGACATGTCCTGTCCAGATGTCCCCAACTTCACAAAGTCTGGAATTACCACTTGTCTTTCATTGGACAAAAACCTTCACTGAATCAACGTCAATGACAAATGAACCAAAGAGGCAGGGAGTCCTTGAAGTCCATAATAAAGAGGGCTTGAGCATAAAAACGACAGCGTGAACTTCTACATCTAAACAATCCAGCTGATTCAGGTCATTTATCAATCAGCATCAAAGAGTCCAATTAGCCAGGCAGATGCTCGCACTGAGCAGTTTCTAAAAAGTCCAAGGTGACCTTTCCTTTTCCGCTATGCCTAAGGAAGGGAACTGTCAATGTCTCGGAACAAAAAAAAACCTTGCTGAGATCCCTCTGTTCTTCTGTGGTCACGAGGCCATATGCTGTGAATTTAATTGAGGGGGATTTAGGGAGAGGGACTCTGCGTCCGCCGTCCACCAAACCGGCCTCACCACGGCAACGGCTAAGGCCCGCCAGGACCTTCCCATGACAGTTACTGACATCTCTAACGACAGGCCAGGCGCTAACGAGGCTGCCGGTCGCTCGTTACAGTCCAGGATGTTATTTCCCTGCGTTTTCCCCGCCTTGTAGGGCATCTCGACGGAGCCGTGCTTCTCGGAGGCCTCAGGTGCTCGTCAGGATGGTTCAGTCGTCTTCGTCAAGCTCCTAAGGCAACGGCTCCCTCGCTGCGCCCCCCCACTGTATTAATTATCACATCTAATGCTGTCCGTTAATTAATTGACGTTTACCGCAGGAAATGGCTCAAGCAATTTTGCGCAATTAATCAGTGTCAAAGAATAAATTAAACCACAAATGTGATCCATTGAGGGTTGCACTCAGAATCTAATTTTAATGGAGCTTTTTTCCCTACTTATGCTAGGAATTAGAGGTCTTCTCACAGATGGGTGCTAATGTATCTCCAACACTGCTGCCAGGAGAACATGTATGCATGTACATGAATGTACTGTTTACAAGCCACCAATAATAGATCCAAGCTGGAATATGAAAAAGCCATTAAGAAATTATGTTGATTTTATTGATGATCCGTATATTGTATTCCAAGAAATGGACATTACAGTAGGACCCCACTCATCCGAACTTCAGAGATCTGAACCTAATTTAATTTCTTTGTTACTCTAATGTCGAGCGCAAAACGCAAACGAGTCTGCTGCGCGAGAGCTGCATTCCTTGATAGTCAGAAAGCGCGTCAGCAACCTGAAGCAGCATCGAGTCATTTTTCGTTCCCAGTTAATGGACTTCAGGAACACAGACGTGTTGTGGGCATGTAGATTAGCCTACTAGGGCTACTGTATTTGTTAAATAATAGCCTACAGCCTAGGCCACGTTAGCCTACATCGGTTGTTTTAGAGACTTTCTTTTAGGCTACAATAGCCTAAGACACGACAACTTGTCTGTCATTTCATTTATTTATTTCTTGATTATCATTCGCTCTAATTGTTCTAATGTTGGGTTGTTTTTAGGCTATACCATTTTGTTCTGCGAATACAGTAGCCTATCGATGCAGCACAGGCCTCATTTGAGAATAAAGTAGGCTACTGTATTTGATCAAAGCACGCACTCAAGTGGAAATTCGTTTATTTTATTATAGGCTTCTGTAGGGCTATTATAGGCTAGGCTATATGAGTTTAGTTGGCTATTTAATTGCAATTTTGATGCATTTTCACAAGTAATTAAGGGTATTTATTGGTCTATTATGAGTCTATATGAAAAGTATATAAAGTATACCTCTTATTGAATTTGGTGCATTTTAACATAAGTTTCAGTCATCCGGACATTTCAGAGATACGAACGACCTTCGGTCCCGTTGGGTTCGGATAAGTGGGGTCCTACTGTACTTGGAAAAAGTATACCCAGTCAAGACAGAAATTATCAAGGTGATCATTCTGGAGCTGGAAATACACACTGGAACATATGGATGCAGGAGCTTAGCAGCGCCGAGTCTGACGGCACATTCAATTAGCACTTATCTCTGTAGCTAGGAAACAAGCTCAGCCTATGTGTCAGAATGAGTTAACTTCATATGCAAATCCATATATTCAAATTGCCTTGCAAATAAACAATTAAACAACGCAGCCAATTTGATAGCACAGGAGGAGAAGAGGTGCTAAGTAGGTGAGTGACTCAGTCAGGTTGGGCCATGCTATTAAAAAGGACAGCCTCAACACAGACAACATGGAGGACTGCCTCAACACAGACAACATGGAGGACTGCCTCAACACAGACAACATGGAGGACTGCCTCAACACAGACAACATGGAGGACAGCCTCAACACAGACAACATGGAGGACAGCCTCAACACAGACAACATGGAGGACAGCCTCAACTTCAGGTTCAAGCCTGGTTTATACGTACTACGAAGGTGGTTCACTTTTCACCGTGCTATATCGCCGTGGTAACTTTTGCTGCCGAGCTAACCTGCTCCGGGGCAGGTAAAGTTCCAGATTATGGATCAAAACGTATTAAGCACTGACCGCTGACCGATCAGTTCACTTGGAAAAAGGCATATGGACGTTAAGATTCTATATGGAACTTCTGTGTGCAAATTAAACAATAATCTGCTGTGAGCGAACAGCAAGAGGTTCTTAAGAAGACTTTTTACAAACCGACAAAACCCTCTTTGCTTTCCCCAATATCATATTAAAAATTGCCAGATGACAGCTGCTTGAGTCATATTTTGCCTTGTGCATTTACAGTCGTAGACTGTAGACTATGCACTGGCTTGCGTTTTATTAGTCTACCTGCAGTTTCATGTAGGCTGTGGGTGATGCGGAGAACCAAGTAAAAACACTCATTTTTTATTCAATTTTCAAGTCTTTAATGTAGATTTATTAGACTAGCCTCCCGTTCCTAGGAACAAAGAGAAGTAGGCTACATTTTAATTGAATTGTGATAGCACCAATTGCTGACAATCAGCCTACTTCTCCACCCCGAGCTTCACTTTTTCCATTTTAATAGCCTGTTTTATCTCTAGTTCCTCTTGTATAGAGACTTCACATTATGACATCATAATATGACACTGCACAGACATGACCAAACCAGTTCAATATGACACCAAACCAGTTCAATATGACACCAAACCAGTTCAATATGACACCAAACCAGTTCAATATGACACCAAACCAGTTCAATATGACACCAAACCAGTTCAATATGACACCAAACCAGTTCAATATGACACCAAACCAGTTCAATATGACACCAAACCAGTTCAATATGACACCAAACCAGATCAATGACACCAAACCAGTTCAATATGACACCAAACCAGTTCAATATGACACCAAACCAGTTCAATATGACACCAAACCAGATCAATATGACACCAAACCAGTTCAATATGACACCAAACCAGTTCAATATGACACCAAACCAGTTCAATATGACACCAAACCAGTTCAATATGACACCAAACCAGTTCAATATGACACCAAACCAGTTCAATATGACACCAAACCAGTTCAATATGACACCAAACCAGTTCAATATGACACCAAACCAGTTCAATATGACACCAAACCAGTTCAATATGACACCAAACCAGTTCAATATGACACTGCACAGACGAAGAAAGACCTTGATAACCAGAACCTGGTCTAAGATAATTTGACCGATCAATTTAATTGTAATCAGATCTCTTGATGTCTAACATCTTATAGTGTAGTTATTAATCTTATAATGTAGTTATGTGTCTTAGAGTGTAGTTATTAATCTTCTAGTGTAATTAATCTTATAGTTATTAGTCTAGGACTCCAGATTAGTAATCATACATGACTAGATTATGTGCCTTGTTCAGAGTACCTTTGGCTTTGTGTCTTATAACATCATGAGCAAATAAACTCCGTTACTCAGAACTGAAATATCCTCTGAAGAGAGTGTGGGACGGGAGCGAACCCAAGCCACCGTAGACATGCCTGGCTTCTAATCATACATATATCCACATTCAAACATGGCGTTTTGTTACCAGTGATCCTGGATTGGATGTGATAAGCTTTGTTTGTGAGATTTCACATGTATTTCCCACCAGTCGTGTAGGCATGGTAGACACGGCTTCCGAGGCATAACCACACACAAACAAACAAACAGGCACCGCAACAACAAAAACAGGCAAACCCTGCAATAGAAAGAAAAGCCGGCAGTAAGACCTCTCTGATAGCATCAGTTTAGCGGAAAAAAGACAAAGCTCGTCAATATAAACAAACCAAATCCATTTTCGAAGCCGTAGTGAAGACTGAGCTCATATCAGATCCCTGGAGGAATGCAGGACCTATTCAGATCGTTTTTCACAAATCCTGTTTTGGAAAAGCTGACAACACAAAAAACACTTTATCTAGTCAGCAGGCTTAATTCGGTTTTGACGACACAGCTGCTTTGTAACTGTGCAGTGCAATACTGATTCTACCAGGCCATCGTAAAGTATTGTTCACTGGAGGTGAAAGTGTTATTACGTATTGGCGCTCCGGGCCAGTGTAACAACTGGATGGGGAGCACATTAGAAATGCAGTACCTATACCTATACCTATACCTAAACCTATCTAAACTATAAACTATGCCTCGTCGTTTGACTTCATAGTCTATATGCATAAAACAGATCTGTGAAACAACAACCTAGCAACCACTCCGCCAAAGACCATCCTCTGTTTAAAGAAACAGCCCCCCCCCCCCTTATCCCTGAATGGTAGAGTCCAGCCAGACCGGCACAGCGTAAACAAAGTGTGGAGGTAGATGGGACTCTGCAAGACTAGTTTCCCAAACTTGTGATCATGTAATATACCAGTGTCTTAGGGGATGTTCTATGGAGTGAGATTAACATGGTTTTAACCTGTGGTTGTCTGACCTGCCGGTTTCATTACACTCATTCAGTCACTCACACACGTTCCAGTCCAGCTGGGAGGCGAGGACTCGACAGCGTGACGCCTTCAAAGGAGTCTCCTAGCGGAGGCCACCGAGCCCTGCCAGCCCCCCCCGCAAAAGAGGCCACGGCTGGGGGTCCCCCCTCGCCCGGAGAAGCCTGATAAATGGCTTCGTCTCTTCATCTTATGGGAAATCTGCTTAGTGGCAGGGCGCATACCTGCTTCCCAATTAAATCAAGATGTATTTGCCTTTCAAAAGCTCCTCTCCCTCTCTTCTCCCTTTGGAATAATTGATGCAGCTCTCTGGCCCATGATGAATGACTTGCACCTCGCAGATGAATAGGAAGATGAATGCTTTGCCCTGAGAGGGTTGGAGAGCAAGTGCATGGAGTGCTGACACAGTGACAAATCCACTGACCATGGCACCGAGCTGCCCGAATCAGCAAGGGGAAGTGGCAAGTGCTCGACGGCCCCGGCACCGCCACTCTGCTTCCTCCCTCTCCCGGTCTCACGTGGGTAATTAGCCGACCTGCAGAGACGGCCGGCAATTAAGAGCAGGTGCTGGGCATTCTCCACGCCGCCAGGAGACAGTCAGAGAGGAGGAACGCCACGCAGAGCAGCGCAGGTGTGGTGAGCGCTACGCTAGCTGACCCCCCGGTGATCTCAATGACGCATGTCTCTGGGTAACAAAGGATAGAAACAAAAGATTCATAGAATGAACATTACTTTTCAACTAGGAAGTATGTTTGTTAACACGCAGCTGTCTCAGGTAATGTGGTTTTTTACTGTAATGTATTCACCTCTCCACATCCAGGAGCACACAGCGGGGTCCGATACACGACAGAACAGTGAAGACGTCCCGTTCTCTAGCTTTAACTGGGCGCCCTCGGCAACGCAGGATAAACAGGTTTGTGCTCGACAGAGAGACCGGGGCATCGGGCGTGACAGCGGGAGATCTATTAAGATTAGACTTTTTAATATCCTCTGCAGCATCCAATAAACCGCCGTTTTAAACCAGTGGCCTTCTGTCTTTGATGATTGTCCATTACCTTGGACATAACCTTGGAGAACGTGGTCTGACCGGCACGCATCACCACGGCGACAGCCAATAAAAACACTATCCAAATTTGCAAGTTTCTGGAAGAATCCAAGTGAAACTGGAGCTTAAGAACACCTTTCCTCCCGAATGAGAGATGTTCCCACAAGGCTGTCCAAATGAGATGAGTCTTCTCATCTGACATGGCCTCATGCAAAAACTCACGAGCGTTTGAAAAGCTGGACAAAACAGAACTGTGCTCAGGAAAGAAAAATGGACTTGCATCGACACAGGAAGCTGCTCTATATACATGTGACAACAACATCTAGACAACATCTGTTCTCCCGTCCCGTCTGCACCCCCAGCACCAGCGCGTGGAGCTACTGACCATGGAAGTGCTAGAGTCACACACATGCTTCAAAGTGGTGCAACAAGGTAGTGCCTTCTTCGTATCCAGCAAGTTTAATGTCCCTAGATTATTGTTGTACAAAATTATAAGTACTTGAACTTTGTGGCCCAATTTTTTTTTTATGTAATTTTTTAATGCCAGTTTCTCCACCATTTTGGATTGGATTTCTTAGCTAACTATGGAAAATGTCAAGGAATGACGTAAGTTTACCAATTTTCATCTATTTTCATCTAACCCTAACCCCACCCTGTTGGACTGGATCTCTTAGCTGTGAACACCCTATAGCGAGACATGCACCCTAAACATACCTGGGGAATTTCAGACCAATCACACTTTATGAGAGTTTATGAGAAGAAACTTTTTGTAGGTTTTGCCAAATGTTCAACCTGCAGCCAAATCATGGCAACCATGGGTCCAAATGGCAAATCTGTTCCACATGAGGGATGACGGAAGTGTACCAGGTTTTATACATTTTTGTCAAAAAGCGTGGAAATGCCAGCACTTTGAAATTTGCATTTTGATTCATTGACTGTAGCGCCACCTATGGTCAAATCTGCAAATGCTTCCAGGTGATGCAACATGGTAGTGCCCTCTTCGTGTCCAGCGCGTTTAATGTCCCTAGTTTATTGTTATACAAAATTATAAACACTTGAGCTTGTGGCCCAATTTTTTTCATTTTGAATTTTCGAATGCCAGTTTCTCCACCATCTGGATTGGATTTCTTAGCCGTTAACACCCTCAACATACCTGGGACATTTCAGAACGATCGGACTTAGGGTTTATGAGAAGAAACTTTTTGTAGGTTTTGCCAAATTTTCAACCTGCAGCCAAATCCATCATGGCGGAGCTCATGGGTCCAAATTGCAAAGTTGTTCCTCATGAGGAATGACATACATCTACCAAGTTTCATACATTTTCGTCAATCGGGGCGGACATGGTAGCATTGTATGCTTAATTGCTTATTATAGCGCCACCTATGGGTGAATCAGGGTGAGTCTTTGTGGCGTAGGTACTCATGGTCTGTAGTTGCGACATGCCGAGTTACAGCATTTCTGGTTGAGGACTTCAAGAGTTATTTGAGGACGTCAAGGAAAATAATAAGAAAACCAACAAGTCCAATAGGGTTCTACGCACCTTATACCTAATAATACAAAAATGAATGTGGAGAAGCTTGAATGCAGTCACATGTTTCCTGGTAGCTCTTGGATGCTTTTCATTTGCAAAATAAGGTTATTTGACTTCAGTCATCAGAAAACACATTATAATAAAAACATTATAAGAAAATGAATGCATATGAAAGATGTTTTATGCTTTTTTTTAAGGTTATTCAAAACATTTTCTAAGGCATGTATTCACAGCAGGACAATAGCTCATGGCTTTCATCCAGGCCTTGTGGCCAAGGCTTCTAGTGAATGAACAGCTGATGTAATAGCCTGCCTTTGCGGAAGCAAGAAGCACTGTCCCATGGGACCTTCTGAAAAAAAATATGTACGCTAGTCAAGGACAAGACACAAATAATCTCTTGATACTGTTTGAATTGTGCCATGACCATACACATATGATGTATAATTTAAAACATAATTTTGCAAGTCAAGAAAGTTGCAGTTTGTCATAAAACTGTAAAACAGTTATTGCAGAACAAGGGAAAAAAAGTATTAAAAGAGGTGAACATCTCTATAAATCTGGCCATGTTGACAGCTGCAGCTATGCAAAAGGAAAGTTACGATACGATTTTATTGATCCCCAAAGGGGAAATTCAATTTCTTTCAGCAGCATACAGACAACATACAGTACATACCCACAGTATGTGCAGTACTAAAACACAGCCAACCGTTCATCTCTATAAGCCCCAAAATAAAAAACAATCTACAGTCATAATGCATCAAATACATAATAAATACATAGTCAGTCCTGTAAGAGCTGGCTTGTGGAACCGGCTTTAAAAGGTTTTGGTGAATGTCAAGTGTAATGTCAGTTAGCTAATATAAGATAACTTGTGAGTTAACAGAGATGAGTAATAAATAGAAGTAAAGTAATAAATGATGTTTTTATTTGTGTATGGTCATGGCACAATTCAAACAGGATCAAGAATGATTAGTGTCTCGACAGACTAGCGTTCATAGTTTTTCATTTCATGCCCCATGGGGGACAGCGCTTCCTGCTTCCTCAGGCTTTGGAGGAGCTGAGGAAGAGGTTTGGAGTCATGCTCTTCTGTCTAACTCCAGACTCACAATACAGGATTTTTGGGCCGATGTATCCCCGATTCAACCCTCCCGACAATTGGAGGAGAAATCTGCTTCGGAACGTTGGTCGGTACCAATATTCGGCCCGGGTGATCTTGTGATGTGAGGGGTTTACAGATCCAATTTTAAATCGGCTCGTTAATTTAAATTAATGCTTGGAGTCCAACCATTTCCAAAAAAAGGGAATGTGCTTTGAATATTAAGCGCAATAACCACATTTATACATTCTCATGGCTGTCGTCTTACCTGAGAGATATTCTGGGTCAGGCACTGGGTCGGACAGCTCCTCGTGGCACTGAGCCTCTGTTGGCACCGACGCCACCACCATGCCGTCGGGGAGCTGCTGCTCGATGCCCCGGGCAAAGTTCTTCTGCCTGGATTATGGATGAGACAACAGCCTATTTAGGGACACCGCTGCTCACATGTCCAACCAGGCCTGCTGGACGGACGGGGGGCGTCAGAGGGGGGCAAAAGGGACATTTTCAATCAGGAGCACATTGCAAAGCAGCAGGCTATTCTCTGGTGTATTTGAGGGGACAGGAATGTCACCGTTTCTCTCCCAAGCAGGCCAGCAGGGTGGACCGTTGCTCTAATGTTAGACTTGTGGGAACACATTCAACTTAATTCATTTTTAATTATGTTAACTTTTTAATAAATAATAACATTGTTTGTTTTTTTAAATGTGCAAAAGACACAATACAGTTTAATACAGTACATTACAGCCCTCCCCCTGGATTTGCAACAGTGTTCTCTCCGATGGGGGGGGGGGGGGGGGGCGATGTGAGGATGACCCCCTACCAGAAGATAAAATAATCAAAGTAAAGATTATCACGTGTTGTAAAGATTAAGAAAAAAATGATTCATTCATGTTTGTGCAGTTTAAGACAGAATAAAACATTTTACAAAGTTTTTTGGAACGCTGGGTGTAAACTGACTAGAGTTCCCATGATCCCACATCCATGCGCAGACCGGCTCTCAAGGCAATGTTGTGCAGGAGTCAGCACACTACAGTGATCTGTCCTACTTTAATAAAGTATAATAATAAAGTATATTCTATTCTATTCTATTCTATTCTATTCTATTCTATTCTATTCTATTCTATTCTATTCTGTTCTGTTCTGTTCTATTCTATTCTATTCTATTCTATGTTGTGCAGGAGTCAGCACACTACAGTGATCTGGATACTTTGGGGGGATTGTGTAGCATTGCTCCACCGCTGCCATCCAGGCATCTAAACCGTCTTTTTAAGACGCCAAATGAACGCTCGATCACGCCACGCGTTCTGATATCAGCCCGATCGTACGCCGCCTCTCCAACATTCATCCATTCAACGTTCAACGCTCGTTAATGTTCAGTGTCCCCCTTGAACAAATCAAATCATTGGTAGGATTGCGCACGGGAGTCATCAGCCATGGCTGGAGTTGATAGCCGTCATCACCTATGATAAAGCAAAGCACATACTTTTCTCAGGTTGACCCAGTACCATGCTATGGAAAGACGCCATATAAGGTGTTAGTTGGCACCTCGCCCAAGTGCAGTGTGGTTGTGTTAGTTTGCTGGAGAAACAGTTGCCTCAGACGACAGTTTTGTTAGTTTGCTGGAGAAACAGTCGACTCAGACGACTCAATTCTTGGGATTGTAGGTCTTGTCCACATGAACACAGGTATTTTTGAAACCAGGCGTTTTTCTCCACTGTTTGGCCTTCGGTTCACAAGCAAACAGGCTTCTAGGTCACTGAAACTGGACTTCCATGTCCTAGCATCATCACATGATATTCAGGTCACTTTTTAAAGATATTTTTTAGGGCTTTTCAGCTAAAATGGTATAGGACAGTGTAGAGAGACAGGAAACGTGAAGGACTAGCCTTCATATGGGGCACGCCTTACACGGCGAGCTACCGGGGCGCCCCGATATTTAGATCACTTGATTGAGTCAAGACTTCCTCCTTCAGAGTGAGATTGATAAATTAGACTATTGATAAAGGTTATCTGTTTCCCTGTACAGAACAGGGTGGTGCCCCATCAAGTTGATTAATGTTATTAATTACATATTGCTTCATATGTATAACCGTGGCATAATCATAAATTATACCTAGTCATATAGTCATATGTCCATACTAGTTATCCTTATAATGCTACATAAATGTTATTATTATTATTATTATTATTATTATTAATCTGTCACCAACAGGTCTAATTCAGCCCTGCATGCATTGGTTGGTGTTTTCCCTTGGAGGCTCATGTTTCTGCTGTCATGTAAGGCTTCTGGATGCGTGTCCCATCTAGTGTAGCTGTGATGACTGAGAGGAGCTCTAACCTTCACTTCCATACAGCGGAATGGGCTGAATAACGGTGTGAAACAGCTCTCCCCATCACAGGGCGGCTCCACAGGCCGCCAATACACAGCCGCCCATTCACCTCCATTCATTTTTTAGACCAGGTTAACACTTCAAATACCCAACTCATTATCATGAGACTCGCTAGAGGGGAGTATCATGGGTCACTCATGGATGTATGAATAGAACTGGACAGGGTCACTCCATTCACTGACAGCTCGAAGGAGTGAAGCCCTATAGAACCGCGCCATCTTTGAAAAAAACGCTTCATTGATAGCTTTTACATGCGCAGTCAAAGGTGTCAATGAAGCGTTTTTTTCAAAGATGGCACGGTTCTATAGGACGGGTGTAGCATGGGCCAGTTTAGAACCCATTCCATGTTGGCGTGCACAGAGCCATGAAACGCATCCAGGGGTGGTCTGTGCTCACTGAGCACCATTTCTAGTCTTTCAGTACATTCACACAGCCGTGCTGAAAGTCCCTGACGCAGTAGTTATCAGACCGAGGGGCAGCGTCTCGCTCATGGTGAGGTCTGAGGCGGTGCTAGCAAGAGTGAACTGGGGTCTGTGTTCCTGACGCAGCTCATGGTGAGGTCCAAGGCGGTGCTAGCGAGAGTGAACTGGGGTCTGTGTTCCTGACGTCTGGGCTTTTTCTGGAAGATCATCGTTTTTATCTTTTCAAAGTTCCCTTGATCTCCGTGTCCTGGAGCGTGATGCCCAGGGCTGCTGCCTGTTTATTCATGTAAATATTGAACAGTGCTGCACTCGGCTCGCTGCCCTGCATAACACCGCTTTTCTGTGTGAGGTATGAACTCAGTATGTTTGCTGACTATTTTCACTCCACACTTATTTTCAGAGTATATTTACTTAATTACATCATATACTTTACCCCCTACACTACTGATGAAGTTTGTAAAATAATCTCTAATGCCAAATCAGATAAAATGCCTTTTTGAAATCAGTAAAGCAAGCAAAAATCTATCCTTTTGTTTTTTGGTGTACATGTTTATCAATTAGGGTGTGCACGGTGTGAATAATGGTCAATTAGGGTGTGCACGGAGTGAATATGGTCAATTAGGGTGTGCACGGAGTGAATATGGTCAATTAGGGTGTGCACGGAGTGAATATGGTCTGTGTGGTGATTTGGAAGAAAGCCAATTTGATTCTTACACAGGGCATGTGCTCGTTAAGGAAGGATGCGATTCGACTGTTTAGGATGCTGGAGAATATCTTCCCCAGACTACTGCTAAACAAATTCCTCTGGAATTATTGGGGTCCAATTAGTCTCCACTTTTATAGATTGATGAGATGAGCTTGATTGCCCAAGCGTCAGGAACTCAGGACCAGATTCAATAACTTCAATCAATCAATCAATCAAAATTTTATTTGTACAGCGCATTTCATACCCAGAGGCAACACAATGTGCTTAACAGAGAACAAGGGAGGCGGGCATACGATTTTATTTTATTTATTGAACCTTTATTTAACCAGGTAAAAGAAGCTTGAGCTCAAAGAGCTCTTTGTCGAGCAACACCTGACCAAAATGGCAGCATAAAACACAACAACAAAAAACTACAAAGACAAACCAGTATAGGACAGACAGACAGAGAACAAAGAACATAAAACGTAACTTGAGCGTAGCTTTCTGCGGTTCAAGAGGACTGTCTTTAAGCATTTCATTCCTGATACTGTCAGGACCACAAGCTTTTTAGATTTTAGCTGGATGAGTCACTGAATCAGAATCCCTGACTGAATGAGGCTAGTTGAATCACTGAATCAGAATCCCTGGCTGAATGAGGCTAGCTGAGTCACTGAATCAGAATCCCTGACTGAATGAGGCTAGCTGAGTCACTGAATCAGAATCCCTGCTGAATGAGGCTAGCTGAGTCACTGAATCAGAATCCCTGGTTGAATGAGGCTAGCTGAGTCACTGAATCAGAATCCCTGACTGAATGAGGCTAGCTGAGTCACTGAATCAGAATCCCTGACTGAATGAGGCTAGCTGAGTCACTGAATCAGAATCGCTGACTGAATGAGGCTAGCTGAGTCACTGAATCAGAATCCCTGGCTGAATGAGGCTAGCTGAGTCACTGAATCAGAATCCCTGACTGAATGAGACTAGCTGAGTCACTGAATCAGAATCCCTGGTTGAATGAGGCTAGCTGAGTCACTGAATCAGAATCCCTGACTGAATGAGGCTAGCTGAGTCACTGAATCAGAATCTGAATGAGGCTAGCTGAGTCACTGAATCAGAATCCCTGATTGAATGAGGCTAGCTGAGTCACTGAATCAGAATCCCTGACTGAATGAGGCTAGCTGAGTCACTGAATCAGAATCCCTGACTGAATGAGGCTAAGTGAGTCACTGAATCAGAATCTGAATGAGGCTAGCTGAGTCACTGAATCAGAATCCCTGACTGAATGAGGCTAAGTGAGTCACTGAATCAGAATCCCTGACTGAATGAGGCTAGCTGAGTCACTGAATCAGAATCTGAATGAGGCTAGCTGAGTCACTGAATCAGAATCCCTGACTGAATGAGGCTAGCTGATTCACTGAATCAGAATCCCTGGCTGAATGAGGCTAGCTGAGTCACTGAATCTGAATCCCTGGCTGAATGAGGCTAGCTGAGTCACTGCCAGAGACACCAGGAGTTTCCAGCCAGCAAACTGGTGCTGAGGGAGCCGACACACGGGCGTCGACCACGAGGGCGCCCACACTAACACACTGAATCAGAGGCAGAATCAGAATTCGTTTTATTGCCATGCAGTCTTTCAACACACTAGAAATGTGCTTTCGTTCGCGGTGCAGAACATGGAGATAACATTGGACAGGGTGCAGGACGAGACAGGACAGACAGACAGGACAGACAGACAGGACAGACAGACAGGACAGACAGACAGGACAGACAGACAGGACAGACAGACAGGACAGACAGACAGGACAGACGGACAGGATCTGTATCTATATCTGTGTCTTTATCTGTATCTGTGTCTATCTGTATCTGTCTATATCTGTATCTGTGTCTATCTGTATCTATACTGTATCTGTCTATATCTGTATCTGTCTATATCTGTATCTGTGTCTATATCTGTATCTATATCTGTATCTGTGTCTTTATCTTTATCTTTATCTGTATCTGTGTCTATATCTGTATCTGTGTCTATATCTTTATCTCTGTGTCTGTCTGGTTCTCTGTGTCTATCTATATCTCTAACATGCAAATGTCCTCTGCTAAATGACTGCATGGCTAGAGATATGAGACGTACCCAGGCTAGAGATATGAGACGTACCCAGGCTAGAGATATGAGACGTACCCAGGCTAGAGATATGAGACGTACCCAGGCTAGAGATATGAGACGTACCCAGGCTAGAGATATGAGACGTACCCAGGCTAGAGATATGAGACCTACCCAGGCTAGAGATATGAGACGTACCCAGGCTAGAGATATGAGACGTACCCAGGCTAGAGATATGAGACGTACCCAGGCTAGAGATATGAGACGTACCCAGGCTAGAGATATGAGACGTACCCAGGCTAGAGATATGAGACGTACCCAGGCTAGAGATATGAGACGTACCCAGGCTAGAGATATGAGACGTTCCCAGGCTAGAGATATGAGACGTACCCAGGCTAGAGATATGAGACGTTCCCAGGCTAGAGATATGAGACGTACCCAGGCTAGAGATATGAGACGCACCCAGGCTAGAGATATGAGACGTACCCAGGCTAGAGATATGAGACGTACCCAGGCTAGAGATATGAGACGTACCCAGGCTAGAGATATGAGACGTTCCCAGGCTAGAGATATGAGACGTACCCATGCTAGAGATATGAGACGTACCCAGGCTAGAGATATGAGACGTACCCAGGCTAGAGATATGAGACGTACCCAGGCTAGAGATAGGAGACGTTCCCAGGCTAGAGATATGAGACGTACCCAGGCTAGAGATATGAGACGTACCCAGGCTAGAGATATGAGACGTTCCCAGGCAAGAGATATGAGACGTACCCAGGCTAGAGATATGAGATGTTCCCAGGCTAGAGATATGAGACGCACCCAGGCTAGAGATACGAGACGTACCCAGGCTAGAGATATGAGACGTACCCAGGCTAGAGATATGAGACGTACCCAGGCTAGAGATATGAGACGTACCCAGGCTAGAGATATGAGACGTTCCCAGGCTAGAGATATGAGACGTACCCAGGCTAGAGATATGAGACGTTCCCAGGCTAGAGATATGAGACGTACCCAGGCTAGAGATATGAGACGTACCCAGGCTAGAGATATGAGACGTACCCAGGCTAGAGATATGAGACGTACCCAGGCTAGAGATATGAGACGTACCCAGGCTAGAGATATGAGACGTACCCAGGCTAGAGATATGAGACGTACCCAGGCTAGAGATATGAGACGTACCCAGGCTAGCAGACTAGCACCGCTACCTGTAATTAGACACAAACAAATGAGACTCATAAACAGTGAATACGTTGCTTCATGCCTTGTATAAAACGTGTATCTGTTGAGCAAATGCTGAGGCAGACTAGTCTCAATGGACCCCTGTAATTAACACGCTTTGTCTATCAGAAATAATGACTTTATGGAACATGTTGCATACGTGCCTGGATGCCAAACCCGTAGTATAGTCAGTGTTAAGGCAACAGCATAGGCGGTTACAGTACATCAAATCACAGCAACATCCTGAGCCGTTCATGATTGAACAGCTGAACAATAGTTATTTCTGTGTACATTTCCCCCAGCTGTTCGTGCGTGCTTCTCGGCGCAGTGAACACCAGACTGACAGCCAGGTGTGTGTAGAAACCACAGGTAGAGAACGGCGGGGAACGATCTCTTCGCAGCCCCCTCAGCGCTCTGGGAAGCACACTACTGTGTGTTGCCTCTCTGCCTCTGTGTATGAAATGGGCTGTACAAATAAAGTTTGATTTGATTCGACGTGTAGAAACAAGAAAGAGACAGTAGATAAGGAGGGGGGTGGCAGCGTAAAAGAGTGATATCAGGGGCTATATATATATGTATATACATCCATACGCACAGTAACGGTGCACTATATAAGATATACCTGTATATGTACCAGCATATATGTGTGTGTATATATATATATATATACAAGTATATAGGTCTAGGAGTACACAATATATATGTACAAGGTTATGTTGGCCTGGGGTGCTTGGGCAGAACATGTTATAACAGGTATGTTAGCTTGGGGTTCTTGGGTGGAACATGTTATAACAGGTATGTTGGTCTGGGTACTTGGGTGGAACATGTTATAACAGGTATGTTGGCCTGGGTTCTTGGGTGGAACATGTTATAACAGGTATGTTGGCTTGGGGTACTTGGGCAGAACATGTTATAACAGGTATGTTGGCCTGGGTTCTTGGGTGGAACATGTTATAACAGGTATGTTGGCCTGGGTTCTTGGGTGGAACATGTTATAACAGGTATGTTGGCCTGGGTACTTGGGTGGAACATGTTATAACAGGTATGTTGGGCTGGGTTCTTGGGTGGAACATGGTATAACAGGTATGTTGGCCTGGGGTACTTGGGTGGAACATGTTATAACAGCTATGTTGGGCTGGGTACTTGGGTGGAACATGTTATAACAGGTATGTAGGCCTGGGTTCTTGGGTGGAACATGTTATAACAGGTATGTTGGCCTGGGTTCTTGGGTGGAACATGTTATAACAGGTATGTTGGCCTGGGTACTTGGGTGGAACATGTTATAACAGGTATGTTGGCCTGGGGTTCTTGGGTGGAACATGTTATAACAGGTATGTTGGGCTGGGTTCTTGGGTGGAAAATGTTATAACAGGTATGTTGGGCTGGGTTCTTGGGTGGAAAATGTTATAACAGGTATGTTGGGCTGGGTTCTTGGGTGGAACATGTTATAACAGCTATGTTGGCCTGGGGTACTTGGGTGGAACATGTTATAACAGGTATGTTGGCCTGGGTACTTGGGCAGAACATGTTATAACAGGTATGTTGGCCTGGGGTACTTGGGCAGAACATGTTATAACATGTTTGTTGGGCTGGGGTTCTTGGGTGGAACATGTTATAACAGGTATGTTGGGCTGGGGTTCTTGGGCAGAACATGTTATAACAGGTATGTTGGGCTGGGTACTTGGGTCGCCACGTTCAACAATCACAGCCAACACTCTCCTGAGATGGTGGATGGAGTTAATGCAAGCCTACGTTTTTGCAAAATCATTAGATAGGTTTTAACATGTATTATCACATGTTACTGCAGTTAGATGGATGGATAAAGTAAGAAAGAAAGAAAGAAAGAAAGAAAGAAAGAAAGAAAGAAAGAAAGAAAGAAAGAAAGAAAGAAAGAAAGAAAGAAAGAAAGAAAGAAAGAGTTTGTTTAAATGAGTGTAATGTATATTTCTTGGCTTCCTGTTCATGGGACAGGGGACACCAGTGCATCGTCCCATAGCGTGTTGGTGTAATCTCATTTTAGAAAGTGTGACCACAGACAAACAAGGTTAGTTACATGTAAGTGCGCCGTTTTAGATTTTGTCACGTTGCTACAAGAGCGTAAACAATCATTTGTAATGTAAGACACACATCAGTGGTGTTATATGGAAATCTTCCCAGCTGTTCCTTGCGATAAGATATCTGATGTTTTGAGATGTGAATAAAACTGTTAGAATGACTGTCTCTGTTGATATGCTGATAACAGCAAGCCGTGAAAAAGTGCCATTTTGAATAAGACATAGTGTTAGACTGACTACAAAACTTAATCAACACAGCCCCTGATAATTGATATTTCAACTGAGTGGTTTCTTATCTTAAAAGCCTACCAGTGTATGCCAAAGTCACAGGCTAAAAGCTGCTAAAGACTGACTTAATACTTGGCTTTTAAGCCTATACCATTCCAAATACCACACCACAAGCCGATCATAATGTTCAATGGCACATCAACAGATTTTTGCCATCCTGAGTTTACAAGAGATGTAGTGGACCCAGAGCAAGATATTCATATCCTTCTGGAAGGCCAGCCTGTAACCTCAGAGTTTACACCTGCAGGCCAGCTCTGACATCAACAACACATTTTAATTAACCGCGTGCGTGAGGTGCGGAGAGACGCCCAGCCTAGCAGACTGGGAACCAGTCTTTATCATGATCTCCAACAGTCAGAGCAAGAACAAAGGCCTCTGAAATATGCATTACAAGCTGCTCGGAGCGTGGTGAAGACGCGAGAGGAGCCAAAGGGAGACAATAATGAGAAGAGGTTGGCTTCTTAACTCTCATTATCCCAGCGTCTCCACGGTCTCCCCCAGCTACAGGGAGATCCGCCAGCGAGACACCTCATATCTTCCAGACAACCAGAGACCCTATGGAGGTCTCATATCTGATGCTCCAGACAACCAGAGACCCTATGGAGGTCCCATCTCCCTCCACACACATGGGATCAGGGAACAAGCCCTCACAACGAACATGGCGTCTGTTATACCATTCTCACGTGTCCAGCATCTACTATGTACAAGCCTCATTTCAAAAATACCTTATTTACCCACCAAATATGAAGCTAATTAATTACAGGTTGACACTGGGGTGGGGGGTGGGAGGGGGTGTGGGTGCTGTTATAGAGTCTGTTGGCACAAACGCCTGAACCGTTGTTTTGCACGTAGGCGGTACGAGCCTGTGACTGAAGGTGCCCCCCTATCTGCCCCAGCTCGTCATGTAGGGGATGGGAGGGGTTGTCCAGGATGGACGTCAGTTTGTCCCTCATCCCACTCTCCACCACCGTCTCCAGACTGTCCGGTCGTTGCCCAACAACAGCGCCGGCCTTCATTGCCAGCCTGTTGGGCTCGTCTGTGTGCCCAGATCTGGTGCTGCCTGCCCAGCGGGCCCAACGAGACCCAGAGAGAGACCCAGAGAGAGACCCAGTCTCATCTTAGTCCAGCTGGTCGGCTGTGTAGAGCAGCGGACATCTGTTCAGTCTCTCGTCTCATTCCCTTCTGCGTTTGTTGCTCCAACCAGACTAAATACAAAATAAAAATGCTGCCTCTATTAAACAAAAAGATTTAATAGTCCGGCTCGTCTTGGAGGAAATGTTCACATTCGTCAGTTTATGGGCGTGCGTGCCCGTGTGTGTGTGTGTGTGTGTGTGTTGGGGGGGGGGGGGGGGGGGGGCGCATGTGTGTGAGAATACCTGAGCTCCACAGGGCTTCACACGTTACGCTAACGATTATAACTCCTCCTCTTTCAGGAGTTTGCCGTCAGAGACAGAGACAGATGCTTTCTGGGACTCTGGGTCTTTTGGGGTGAGGATTTTGAAGAAGCACCAGAGAAATTGCAGACTGGTGCATGCACGCGTGTTTGTGTGTGTGTGTGTATTTGTGTTTGTATTTGTGTGTGTGTTTGTGTGTGTGTGTTTGTGTGTGTGAGTGTGTTTGTGTGCGTGCGTGTGTGTGTGTGTGTTTGTGTGTGTGTGTGTGTGTGCGCGTGTGTGTGTGTATGAAACCGAATAATAAAGGTATTCTCCTATCTCTTCCCTCAGGGTAAAGACTTTGATGACATCTCTTATGGTTCCTATCTTTATAAACCGTGCACCAGCTCACAGGGGCTCATTCCTCTCGCTATCACCAGATGGACAACTGTTTTGCTCTTGCAATGAATTTAAATATAACCCATTATAATGTTGACTGGTTTCTTCTCAGAGTGCAGAATATACAGTATGGTGTATATAGGGTGTATAATGTAACGTATACAGTACCTGGCCAGCTAAGGTTGTCCCCTTTATCAAAGCAACACATATTTCCCTTTTGCCATCTATCTCTGTAACGGATCATAAATTCAGATTATTTTCTTTGGTTTTATATTAATTATCAAATCAGAATTCCATTGAAGTGGTAATGAAACCAGGCGTGCACAGGTGTAGCAGTCTAACCTTCTCTTTCTTCACAGCCTGGATCCTGGGCTCCTGGTCACTTTTAAATCACTCTTTGCCATCTAATATAATTAAAGCTTACATTAACCAGGCTTGCCGAAAGAGTCTCTTGTCACTGTCTGGAAAACACAGGAGAATATTTGTGCTTTTCAAAGTCCGCCTCCATCCTTGACTCTATCGGTGCTCCTAAATGAGACCGGAGCGTTTGAGATTCAGCTGCTTGATTATATTAGCTTCGTTCGTCTTCCTCTGCCACTTGCATGACGTAGTGGAAGTGGACGAACAGCCTCTGGCGACAGGATCCATGCGCTCCTAAATTAGATTGCTGGACCGGCAGATCATTTTCCTGACCTTCTGACTTCCTGGCTTCAGCGGACAGCACCATGAGTGGACCGCGGTAATTAGCCCACCTTCAAAGCACTCCGCCCTCAAACTAATAAATGTTAACGAGCGGACATCGGTGCATTAGGTCTAACATTTATATGCAAAAGGAAAACTGGAATTTGATTAGCAAATGTCCATTTCAAAGAGATTCACAAAGCAAGGGTCATATACTGTGAGCTTTGTTCACTTAAATGTCATAACCCTATTATTACACATGGATGCACAGGACACTTCTAAATCTGTATCTGATATGCAAATTAATTCATTGTAATTGATCAATGAAGTGTAAAATGAAATAAAACAATTCTTACTCAAACAGTATGAGCAAGCAATGCTATATCAGTGATGTCTGCAATTAAATGGCCTTCGCATAACCTCACCATGACCAGGGCTGCCATTCAACATAAACAGCCCATTTTCACAGTGAGAGTAACCTTTATCGAGCGGAACAAAGTGATTTAACATGAGGCTCCAGACTAGGATTGGGTCCAGAGAATCAGTATTAAACGGACTCCAGGACTTAATTATTAAAGACTGTAGCATTGATTAGCTCCGACGTTGACATTATTGGAGAAATTAAGAAAATTGATTTTCTTTTTTTATATGAATTTATTTATTATGTATTTATTTGTTTCTATTTATTTATTTGCACCTTTTATCTCTCCAGTGTGGCACTGCCATAGACATACATGTAAAATAAACTTTTGTGTGTGTGTGTGTGTGTGTGTGTGTGTGTGTGACAGTGATTGAGTGAGAGAGAGAATAATAATTTCCACAACAAGTCACAGTGGAATAGAAGGTCTTTCAGAATAAAGACTTTTCAATTAACATGAAATGTACATGGGGGGGGGGGGGGGGTTGACTGTGATGGAGGGGAACGCGGCTCCGCCTGGTTCCAATCATTAATTCAACTTCAGACTAAAGTTACTATTAAAACACAATTTTCCAATCACAAATTCTACTTCAGACAGAGGTTACTATTAAAACAAAAATGTCCAATCACTAATTCTACTTCAGACAGAGATTACTATTAAAACACAATTTTCCAATCACAAATTCTACTTCAGACAGAGGTTACTATTAAAACAAAAATGTCCAATCACTAATTCTACTTCAGACACACTCTGGGACTCCAGGTGGACACAACTGTATCATGGTGAGTGTATTCTGAATATTCATTCATAAATATTCAAAATAAATCTTATCCACAGTCAGATGATTTCAGCACACACAGCCCCCATCTGAGGACACACACCCTGCAAACACACTCTACAAACACACACCCTACAAACACACACCCTACAAACACACACTCTACAAACACACACCCTACAAACACACACTCTACAAACACACACCCTACAAACACACACTCTACAAACACACACCCTACAAACACACACCCTGCAAACACACTCTACAAACACACACCCTACAAACACACACCCTACAAACACACACCCTACAAACACACACTACAAACACACACTCTACAAACACACACCCTACAAACACACACCCTACAAACACACACCCTACAAACACACACTACAAACACACACTCTACAAACACACACCCTACAAACACACACTCTACAAACACACACCCTACAAACACACACTACAAACACACACTCTACAAACACACACCCTACAAACACACACTCTACAAACACACACCCTACAAACACACACTACAAACACACACTCTACAAACACACACCCTACAAACACACACTCTACAAACACACACTCTACAAACACACACCCTACAAACACACACCCTACAAACACACACTCTACAAACACACACTCTACAAACACACACTCTACAAACACACACCCTACAAACACACACTCTACAAACACACACCCTACAAACACACACTACAAACACACACTCTACAAACACACACCCTACAAACACACACTCTACAAACACACACCCTACAAACACACACTACAAACACACACTCTACAAACACACACCCTACAAACACACACTCTACAAACACACACTCTACAAACACACACCCTACAAACACACACCCTACAAACACACACTCTACAAACACACACTCTACAAACACACACTCTACAAACACACACCCTACAAACACACACTCTACAAACACACACTCTACAAACACAGCAGCAAATATGATCAATGATTCAGATATACCCTTTTCCAACAAATGTGTGTCAGCAATATCTAAAGGACGAGGTTATATTGCTATTCACAAAACAAACGAGTTCCAAATAAAAAGAGATCTTTTCAGATTTTACAGAAGTCTGCGTCTCAAAGTCTGATCGAATCAAAATCCAGGGAATTACACACAACAAAGCCGAGAGGAGCAGAGACACAGAAACTCATTCAAACTCTCTTTCCACATCAGTAATAATGTGTCTGAATGCTTTCATTAAAAAGCTATCTCATATACAGCATAGAGAAACTTCCAGAATGAGGGATGACCAAGCAGATTCAACCTCAACAAAGGAGAATCCCAGGCCATTGATTGGCTAAGAAGCAATGATGATGTAATCGTAAAGAGTGCTGACCAAGAGAGGGGGGGGGGGGGTCGTTTGGGGAAGAACTCAGTATGTCGACAGAACGACTCACATTACTCCTCCCCCATCCACTGGGATCCATCGCAGAACCGACAGTACGAAGACAACTGATGGGAACGTTGAATAAAGCAAAAGCAGAACATTGGATCACAGAGAATTATGCTTTCCTGCTAGAAAACTATCCTAGACTGCTTTGTTTTTACATGTTGCCAAAGCAACATAATAATAATTAAAGCTTACATTAACCAGGCCTGCCGGAAGAGTATCTTGTCACTGTCTGGAAAGCACAGGAGAATATTTGTGCTTTTCAAAGTCCGCCTCCATCCTTGACTCTATCGGTGATCCTAAATGAGACTGGATCATTTGAGATTCAGCTGCTTGATGCAATTAAACCTGTCAGATCCACCTGGCAGACCCATGGTGGAAATGGCTCAATTCTGGAAACACTTTCTCAATTCATTGACCACCACATCTAACCATTCTGAACTCACAGTCCAAGTGGTGGTGTCCTAACCCTAACCCCAAACATGTGAACCAAATTGAATAACTGATAATTACAGTGTTATGACGGCACTTCCTTGTTTTGTTTTCCTGTTTATTTTGATCAATAGGTTTGTAGATTGATGGTAAAATGCCCTCATATAACATTAGTTCCAACACAGTATAGGTGTGCATGCAATGCTGTTGACAAATGACCCTGATGAAGACCTGTGGTCACAACGCGTTGGTCTTTTAATCTTCTGCTTTTGCCATGTGAAATAAAGGCATTTTAACTTCACAAACCTTGTCTTGGATCAAATTTGAACAGAGACCTGCATTTTCACAACATGTTCTTGTTTTAGAGATAGTTCACCTGTGCAGTGACCTTGGAGAATCCAGAGAGCAGCTAGGCGCCATTTCAAAGACCCACTCCAGTCTTCACAGTCTTCACCTCAGCTCTGCTGCCGGATCACGCAAACTGACTGGTCAGAATTCTGATCATGTGGAGATTTCTCTGTCAAAGTTCAATCTTTGTCAGCTCCCCGTGGCTGAGCGAGTAGGGTGTATTCGTAACCGTTACTTGCACAGAATAAGGGCCGACCCAAATTCTAGCTAGGTTGAGTGCAAGGGCACAGACTTTTCAAGTCAGAGGTAGTAGAGATTAGAACATGGGCTCGCAAGAGCACTGGGACACAGTGGTTTATGGCATGGCTGCGGACGAAACAGGAGCCAAGACAAAGCCACCTGTTGTCCCTTGAGGGCCGGCTAGTGACTACCTGGGGGTCGACCCCCAAGACCCCTAAGACCCCCAAGACCCCCAGTCTGATCAAACGTATCATCTAGACACACCTGAATCTGTACCATTTCACTCAACACACTTCATACTTGCACATTTCATATTTGCAACCTGGACTTCAATAAAAACATGAATGCAGCTTCTAAAAAATCTATTTTCTGCTGCGAAAGGGTTGTTTTCAACAATCTGTTTTTATGAATCGCTAGTTGTGCTTACATAGAGCGAGGGCTTGTTGTGGTTTTTCACATGCCTCTGTAATATGATCTTTAGAAACGTCTTTAGAAATGAAATAGCTTCCCCACTTGCTCCAGCACGCATGCGCAGCGCGCAAACTGGCTATTCTCTGTCTGTAGGCTACACTCGCGGCTCACATTCTCTACGCTACGATCGGCGTCCATCATATTCTAAGTCATTTTCTATATCCTCAAAATCTGATAAATATTCAGGCATATTGCACACAATATTCCAGGCACCAACAAGCCGATCGTAGTGTAGATGTGATCGAGTTCAGCCGTTCTTCGTTAGTTATAATAATGTTGTTTTATTCCGTCCTGTCTTGTGTTTCATAGGAAGGCTCGCTAGGGAATAGGGACGAGTGAAGAGGTCTACATTTTGTCATATGGAGAGTAGTCCGTTGTTGGTTTTGACAGAGCTCTTATGCGTAAGGATAGGCGACGGGATCAAGTGCAGATTGTTTGAGCGAGTTGGCCTATAGGTCGATAGTGTTTTATTTTAGAGATTGAATCAGACTTGTGTCCGTGATTTTTTCGAGCCGACCACTTCTGATATATGGGCTATAATTTTTTGAATGCACAATGCAGGCGCCGTGTCTCTGTGTTCGTTTTTGTATCTGTAGCCTACAGCTTTGGTGCTACAGCAGCGCTTGTTTATTAAAGCTCGTTTCTCTCTTCATCGTGGTGTTTTTGTCACGTTATTATCATTGATAGTAGGGATTTCTATAAGTGCACCTCTCATGCTTTTTGCAAAGTTGCCTGTATCAAAACCCAGGTAACGTTAGGCCTATTTTAGTCTAATTAATTAACGCAAATTGCTCAACGGGAAACCGGTTAACCGGAAGAAAGATGTCTGTTATACCGGAAAGGAAAATATGCAATTTCTCTCACCCCTGGCAAATACCACACATGTCTATTTGTTTTTCATGTTTAATATTTGTATACATAACAAAGATAATTATGTGTTCAACCTTCATAAGAAATCTATAAATAATTTGTAGAGGTTTTTGCTGCCCCTAATCTAAAGTTGAAACTATTCATCAACATGTATGAAGGTTTTCAAGCCATTTGTATGCTTTAACTTGTTTAAAGTCTTTCTAATTCTAAAATGCTACAGTATTTTTTTGTGTACAAAGCAATATACTATACTACTATCTACTACCTCGCTTGTCTACCATCCGGGAACACTGGCATGAGTGCCTCTTTTAGCCTTTGTGCCTGTTACAGTATGTGCTTCTAATTGTAGAAGTGTGTGTCTAATTTTTTTTATTTTTATATATTTATATGTAATGTACTGTCTTTACTATGTGGGCTACGAGCCTGTAATAAAGTTTATTATTATATTGGCAATGGTGGAAATGAACAGTGGCTAGCACCTCTAGTGGTGGGCTCTGGTACATCCCATAGGACAGATGAACCAACGGACTAACGGTCCTCGCTCATAGCTCTGAGTACCAGTGTACCTGAATGTAGCCTTGAGGATCTGTCCAGAGGTGATCTCCTTGGTGTGGTTGTTGTAGCCGTAGAACAGGTCTCCGAACACGGTCTGGTTGGCGGGGATGTCGGCCGTCTCTCCGCAGTCCAGGCCCTGGGTGCAGGCTTCGGACAGCGGCTGGCAGGACCGGCCGTCTGGGCCTCGCCGGTAGTCTTCAATGCAGCTACGACATCAACCACACGACAAGGAGAATGAAGAGAGCGTCCCAGCACAGTGTACAGCACAGCCATGGGAATACTATATGACAAACCTAACTACTAACAAGGGCACAGTGAACATTAGCCCTTTTCAGTCCTGTAGTCTCATGCTCGCTCATGCCAGACAACAGTCGTTTCACCCTCCGTTCACTTCGCCGTCAAAATAAATCGGTGTCGGCCTATTTAGGAGAGGCGCTCATATTTTCAAGTGTCAGATAAACATGAAGCTTCACTTTCCTTAGCAAAAGGGTCTATTTAAACAAAGGCTGGGTTTTGAAGCCTCGGCGCTACCAGTAAATAACTTATTTAGACGCGTTCAGAGAAACTATTTTTCCGAGGTAGTCTTCTTCTGTGGTGGTGGTGGTCTCTTTGAAGCTTCAAAACACCGCCACCACCACAGAAGAAGACTACCACCCGTTTATTTTGACGGCGTTAAGTGAACGGAGGGTGAAAGGACTGTTGTCTGGCATGAGCGAGCATGCGACTACAGGAATGAAAAGGGCACAGTGAACATGTGGTCCCCCACCCATGATGCATGTTTTTTGTGGCAATCTTGGAGTGGAAATGTGGAATTTATTTTTGAACGAATATGATACGCTAACCATCTGATATAAGAATCCTAACATGTACAATGAGGATTAAACAAACCAGGAAGCTTTTACTTAGAAAAATAGATGAGTCCCTGAACATCTTGTCGGGAAGCTGATAGGTCAGACTCAGACCCCCCCCCCCCCCCCCCCCACTGGACACTTGATGACCCTGCCAAAACTAACCTCTACATTAGCCAATGAGAATCCTTACATTTTAAACAAGGATTAAAGGTAGGAAGCATCTGGGTTGAATGGACTATAACTGTACTGAGAAAGAGAATGTATGGTTTATTCCTTACAGAGACGTATTACATTATGTAAACATCTGACAGTATTATTGATTTTCCCCCAACTGGTGAGAACGGTCCACTGGTTTCTAAAACCTGCAGTCCTGCCAGAGCTCACCAGAGAGGCACAGCACCTCACAAATCCTTCTGTAGGATCAATCCTCTGGTATTAATTCCATTCAACCAACACAAGGATCAATTACGTTTTTCATAAAGAAAAATAATCCAAAGAGTGTGAGTCCGCTCAAGTCTTTGGTATTGATGCCATTTGGACGTCCCGGTGTCTAGGGTGGTCTGGGTAATAACTCAAGAGCTTAGGAGAGAGAATGAGGCAGGCAGGGAGTACGGGGAGAGAGAGAGAGAGAGAGAGAGAGGGAGGGAGAGAGAGAGAGAGAGGGAGGGAGGGAGGGAGGGAGAGAGAGAGGGAGGGAGGGAGAGAGAGAGGGAGAGAGATAGGGAGGGAGAGAGAGAGGGAGAGATAGGGACAGAGAGAGAGGGAGGTAGAGAGAGGGATGCACTGACGGCATCTTAAATGTTGTCTCGGTGTGAAAAAGGAGCGTTTGGAAGTGTTCTTCTTACCCACAGAACATCTGGATGTTGTAGAGAGTGGGGTCGTCCTCCAGGGGAGCCAGCTGCTGGAGACACAGCTGCTCACAGCCCCCGTTGAAGCCGTCCGAGCAGTCGATGCCGATGTGGTGGTCGTAGCACCCCGTACCGTCCTTCATGGGGCTCAGTCGGGGGGGGCACTGGGGCAGAGGGAGGGGGTCAGTAGAGGGACAGACACATGCTGGATACTTACCCTGCATCACATGCTCTTTAGGGATCAATTGTTTTATGCAATATATATATTCAATCAATCAATCAATATTATATAAGTGTTTTTATGATGACAATGTAAACTTGTATGATACTATTTTGTTTTAAGTTTGACATTTAAAATGTATCTTTGATATATGTAATGTAATGTATGTTTTAAATGTTATTTGTAATTATTTTTAAATGTGGACCCCACTAAAAGTAGCTCTACTTTACAGTAGAGCTAATGGTGATCCTTCATAATAAATAATAAACAATTTAAATAGTATTAACATTGTGGTTCTTAAATAATCATTGATTTGGTTAGGCTTCATTGGACCCAAACCTGGTAGAACGTGTTGACTGGTAAGAACTATAACACTATGTTTCAGAGAGAAAGCCTCAGAATTGCTAAGTTGAACACCAACGTTTGTTATCACGGCTTCCCAAATGCTCTACTCTGAACTCAGAGAAACTTCTAACCAACTCAGGCGCAGGGCCAAACTTCACAGAGGCGCGTGGAACGCCTACACACTCAAAACCTGTTCCTTGAGCTGCAAAGACGACGCACTTCACAAAGCTTTTTTTTGTCCTGAAGTCTGTGAAGCCAAATTATTTTCTTCAAAGAGGACTCTGAAAGGGTGATTCTTAACAAGGAAACCCAGCCTCTAGAAGCAAGGTAAGGTCCAGTCTGCCTTTAAGCAGTGCGACATAAGCAACTACTGAATTCACCTATCTATTTATCTGCCCCACTCTTGCCACTTTTAAGGGGCATCTAAAGGTGTGGCAACCAAAAATGTGAACACTAACTGCATGACATGTTTCTATGTTGTACTGTGTCTGTGTTTTTATGTTTAACTGCCTCTGTACCTCTTGTAACTTTGTTTTGTAACATCAACCGGCCTAATGGACTCCAGATGGAAACTAGCCTCCGGGCTACAATCTGGATCAGATCAATCCGACATATTTACATGTTTTGTACATGTTCATCAATATGCACTGTTCTGATTTAAATAAAGTAAACTAAAGTCTCTATTGCTTATATATCAATCGTCGTATCAGGACATTCAAAACAGATTAACAAGAGCCTAGAGGTGCTTAAACCTGATGGGTTTTTCCCACAGAGAAGTGCGTATCATATTCCTAGTGTCAGTTTGCTTCATTATGTCACAGTTTCATTCAGAATGTAAATAATTGACAGAATGTCCCTGCAGTCCACTCAGCTCTCCACCACATCATTCATACTGCATGATGACCTAGAATCAGGCTCCAAACCCAGAGGCTACAGGGACATTACAATCCAGAAAAAGAGCTGTTCTGTTGCACCAAAGAGATCAAATGCAAAGTAATTAAGCGTGAAGTGAAACTTTCTCTGAATAGGCTCAGAACACGACCACACTCTGTCCTACATAAGGTGGAGGAGGTGTTGAGTTACTGTACCTGAGCTTATTACACAGCTCTCTGAAATGATCAATTCTGATCGCATTCTATTCTATTATTATATAATATTATATATTCATTCTATTATTTCTCGATAATTGACCGATGTCAGGGACAACCGAGCAATATTGACCACTGCTAAGGGCAACATATTATATGTAAGGAAATAAGTAAGTAAATGTCATATATAAAACCTTTCACAGACAGTTGTCATGAAGCGCTTCACCAAACATCAATAAATAAAAACAATAGTAAAAAGCACAAAACACAAGGGCAAAGAAACAAAAAGTCAGGAGGCTAGACAAAGTATAGTCTGAAAAGATGAGTCTTAAGATGACTTAAGATGAGTCAACAGAGGCCACAGAGCATAGGTCCAGGGGAAGGTCTTCCCACAGCCGAGGAGCCACCATGTCTGTGGGCGGCAGTTGAAAGTTGTTTGAAATTTGCAGAACATTCTAAACAGTTAATAACAGTTTTTGGCTGCTGTATGTGAACCCATTCTCATCACACTGAAAACGCCCTTTGCCCAAGCAAACGGAACGGATCACTGGCGAAATAAAAAGTTAGGCTTATTGGTATTAATGTGGTTGGTAAGTAGCCGTGTAATAAAAGGAATAATGAATGTCCAGCTGGTCATTATCGAAAGAGAAGAGCCCTTCAGGGCGTTACAAAACTGAACGCACTGCACTGTCTGGCTCTTAGTTTTCAATAATGACCAGATGACCAATACATAAACACGTACTTATCTTTGACACCAATGTAGCAAAGCACAAGGTTCAACTTGCTAATTTTTGTCAATTGCAATTGTTCAAGTCTAAAAGGCCCCTTACAGCAGCAGACGTTGGCGCTGGATGGAAAGTATCAGCCAGAGCAGGTCTGGAGCTGTTCAGAAGTCCCTTGCCTCCTCGTACCCTGGATGCATGGCCAGGGGCGTACCGACAACTGATTTATCCGCTGTAATGTAAAGAGCATGGTACACTAAGTCTGCTAGCCCGTCTGTGGGAGACACTCTTTAAATCACCTGGCCTCTTTGCGATCGATGGGGAGCGAGCAGAGAGGAATTCATGTATTGATGGCCGATCCTCATCGGCGGGCAGCGGTGCCTCTTCTTATTGACCGCCGTAACGGGCTTCGCCCTGGACACACCCTGACAGGCAGCAGTATGGGTAACACAGGGCCGAGTCCCCTCTGTCCAAACGATGGCGATCATTAGAAATGGCCTTGCCACAGTCCATCTGGTTATTTGATTTGAGTTTGGCACAGACCGTCTGGTTATTTGATTTGAGTTTGGCACAGACCGTCTGGTTATTTGATTTGAGATTAACACTTGGGAATTCATAGTTTTATTTGAGACAAATCTTTAGTATCCACTATAATTGGGGGATTTTTTTTTCACAAATGAATTGCACATATTCATATCAAATAACAGTATACACAATTGAGACCAATGAGTGTAACTCATGTTGTACAAATACAAATAATTTGATGTATTCACTGTACTATTTGCTTTTGCTTCATATCTGAAGCGAAAAAAAACTATTTTTTGAACAGATATACACTGCTGCACATATTAACTCCGAGTATTTAACTGAATCTCCTGTAACAGTACACAGACACCATTTCTCATAAGCACTTGAGGAAAGGAGACCATAATGTACAGTACTGTCCCTACTGATGAAGCACACCCCGGAGAACCCCTGCATCGCAAAGACTTTTAATCTAACTCCGCTAATGGTGACAGATTCCTCCAGGTCTCCGGAAGCTTCTGGGGTCTAGCCACACGCGGAGGTCCTACAGATAGCTGGATAAGTTGTGCACTTTTCAGACAGGCAGGTTGGGGGAAGGACAGAGACTGAGGCGTTGTGTCCAGAAGCAAGCGGAGACCCTCGTACAGACGGCAGCAGGAATCACTCTCTTTCAGATGCCCAGAGTCGGATTTGGCTGTGAAGACAGATTTTTAGGCAGATTTGTAAACGCCACCTCTATGTGAATTCAGAATGTGCTGACAAGGTAGCTGATCAATGTTGAACCAAAACACGTAAACAGTGGATCATGTCCAGGATCATCAGCATTCCCCTCATAGGCCAACCAAGGTGAGATTACCTTCATACGCCAACCAAGGTGAGATTACCTTCATAGGCCAACCAAAATGAGATTACCTTCATAGGCCAACCAACATGAGATTACCTTCATAGACCAACCAAGGTGAGATAACCTTCATAGGCCAACCACAATGAGATTACCTTCATAGACCAACCAAGGTGAGATTACCTTCATAGGCCAACCAAGGTGAGATTACCTTCATAGACCAACCACAATGAGATTACCTTCATAGACCAACCAAGGTGAGATTACCTTCATAGGCCAACCAAGGTGAGATTACCTTCATAGACCAACCACAATGAGATTACCTTCATAGACCAACCAAGGAGAGATTACCTTCATAGGCCAACCAAGGTGAGATTACCTTCATAGGCCAACCAAGGTGAGATTACCTTAATAGGCCAACCAAAATGAGATTACCTTCATAGGCCAACCACAATGAGATTACCTTCATAGGCCAACCAAACTGAGATTACCTTCATAGGCCAACCAAGGTGAGATTACCTTCATAGACCAACCAAGGTGAGATTACCTTCATAGGCCAACCAAACTGAGATTACCTTCATAGGCCAACCAAACTGAGATTACCTTCATAGACCAACCAAACTGAGATTACCTTCATAGACCAACCAAGGTGAGATTACCTTCATAGGCCAACCAAACTGAGATTACCTTCATAGGCCAACCAAACTGAGATTACCTTCATAGGCCAACCAAACTGAGATTACCTTCATAGGCCAACCAAACTGAGATTACCTTCATAGGCCAACCAAACTGAGATTACCTTCATAGGCCAACCAAACTGAGATTACCTTCATAGGCCAACCAAGGTGAGATTACCTTCATAGGCCAACCAAACTGAGATTACCTTCATAGACCAACCAAACTGAGATTACCTTCATAGGCCAACCAAACTGAGATTACCTTCATAGACCAACCAAAATGAGATTACCTTCATAGGCTAACCAAAAAGAGATTACCTTCATAGGCCAACCAAAATGAGATTACCTTCATAGGCCAACCAAACTGAGATTACCTTCATAGGCCAACCAAACTGAGATTACCTTTATAGGCCAACCAAACTGAGATTACCTTCATAGGCCAACCAAACTGAGATTACCTTCATAGACCAACCAAACTGAGATTACCTTCATAGACCAACCAAACTGAGATTACCTTCATAGACCAACCAACATGAGATTACCTTCATAGGCCAACCAAACTGAGATTAACTTCATAGGCCAACCAAACTGAGATTACCTTCATAGGCCAACCAACATGAGATTACCTTCATAGGCCAACCAAACTGAGATTACCTTCATAGACCAACCAAACTGAGATTACCTTCATAGGCCAACCAAACTGAGATTACCTTCACAGCCCAACCAAACTGAGATTACCTTCATAGACCAACCAAACTGAGATTACCTTCATAGGCCAACCAAACTGAGATTACCTTCATAGGCCAACCAAACTGAGATTACCTTCATAGGCCAACCAAACTGAGATTACCTTCATAGGCCAACCAAGGTGAGATTACCTTCATAGGCCAACCAAACTGAGATTACCTTCATAGACCAACCAAACTGAGATTACCTTCATAGGCCAACCAAACTGAGATTACCTTCATAGACCAACCAAAATGAGATTACCTTCATAGGCTAACCAAAAAGAGATTACCTTCATAGGCCAACCAAAATGAGATTACCTTCATAGGCCAACCAAACTGAGATTACCTTCATAGGCCAACCAAACTGAGATTACCTTTATAGGCCAACCAAACTGAGATTACCTCCATAGGCCAACCAAACTGAGATTACCTTCATAGACCAACCAAACTGAGATTACCTTCATAGACCAACCAAACTGAGATTACCTTCATAGACCAACCAACATGAGATTACCTTCATAGGCAAACCAAACTGAGATTAACTTCATAGGCCAACCAAACTGAGATTACCTTCATAGGCCAACCAACATGAGATTACCTTCATAGGCCAACCAAACTGAGATTACCTTCATAGGCCAACCAAACTGAGATTACCTTCATAGCCCAACCAAACTGAGATTACCTTCATAGACCAACCAAACTGAGATTACCTTCATAGGCCAACCAAACTGAGATTACCTTCATACTGTAGGCCAACCAAACTGAGATTACCTTCATAGACCAACCAAACTCAGATTACAAACCCAGAGTGATGAGTGTGTTTTCATCCCCTCCGTTCCTCAGTCTGGGGCTTGTTTTTTTAACGATGGGTAATTTTTCTGTCATTTACCCCGCTTGCACACAGTGTGAACAGGTCATATTTCAAAGGTAGTTTCAGGGATTATAGCACAGCATTAAAATACTCGCATCTGCCAACCGAGAAAGTGTCGTCTGCATAGCAGATTTTTCACAGAGGACGGGAGTAAATCTTAAATCCCCTACTGATCCTAAGAGGGA
This sequence comes from Borostomias antarcticus, assembly GCF_949987555.1. Classification (NCBI taxonomy): domain Eukaryota; kingdom Metazoa; phylum Chordata; class Actinopteri; order Stomiiformes; family Stomiidae; genus Borostomias; species Borostomias antarcticus. Next base: position 17,045,024 of record NC_140257.1, read on the forward strand.
AGCAGGGGTGTTGGCAGCCAGCTGAGCACCCGCTCCGCATGGAGAAGACCTCTGCCAATATCGACTCACGGCTCAACACTGCTTAGTGCCCCAACGTGTGATTCCAGTCAGGATTGGTTTTGGCTCAATGTGGATGGTGCAGGCGTCGATACATCTGGTGGAGAACTGCTTCCTCTAGCAGCACGAGAGCATCGGTCAGAGGGCTTGTTCTTACACTCAGATATGATTCACTCAAACTGCACAGATCGACGTTCTACTAAAAAAGCACGTACTGTACCACCGAAAGCGCCAGCTGCGTGTCCTATCCACCGAACGACCCGAGCCCTCATCAGGATCAACATGGATGAAGTAAACATAAGGACAGGTTCTACATTTCATGGTGAGCGAGGCATCTGGTGGAGGATATCTGGAGATATAAGAGTCTCACAGGACAACAGCGTAGGGTGGAGAAATGCTCCAGACAGGTTCTCAACCACACCAAGAGTCAAGTCAGCTTGTTGGTAGTCCTGAGGTCTAAATCATATCAAATGAAGGCATCCTTTATGTGTGGAGCGCTGTTTGACGTACTGTATGCCAACGCAGATTATTTGGACGGCGCCCAATTTGTCCTGTCCCAGCAGCTCGTCCCATCTTGTCAGCCTCATCCCCATTGTTTTGCAGGAGACGAGAAGCAGCTAATTAATCACTAATCATTCGGTGATTATTAGACTTCAGACGGGGGAGTAGGCGTGTCATCTCTCCCCAGGAGAGCCATACATCAGGCAGATAGAAGGGCCCGGACGCCGGGGGCGGCCCACGCGGGGGGACATTATTAAGCATGAGAAGGAACTAGCAGCACGGACCCAGACAAGGTGTTAATTGATTAGTGGAAAATCAGTTCCTGGGTCTCAGCCAGTTTACCACTATGATTAGACAGATGAAAGGCTGATTTATACACCCCAGTCTGAAGGTAATTACAAAATGGCGTGCGATATACGCAGCAGATGGGAGCTTGGCGGAGGTGTGTGCGGGACATGCACGGAGGCCTGGGAGGATGCATTGTCAACGCTGCAGATGAATCCCTTGGTTGGGGCGTCTTCTCCGGATTGGATGATGATTAAAAGCTGTGTTAAACCAGTCTGTTTATTTCACCGTAGAAAATGCACCCAATGATGAAATGTGCTGAAATAAAGCTGCTGTCTAAATCCTTAGATTATGATAGCATACTAAAAGCCAATTTATACTTGGTCGTATGACACTTTTGAAAGTGACGACGGACAGAAATTACGTCACTGTCGACACTTTTGAAAGTCGGACGGGGGTGTCTTGCACCTACCAAACTTTCTAATGTCACAGACGGCGTCACTTTCGTCGCACAGCTGTGATTGGATAGCTAGATAGAAGTCACGTTCGTTGCCATGGATCAATCAGCCATGCGTCTGCAAGTTACCATGGAGGTGATCAGACACTTCGCTGAAGTATAAATGATAAATGTCACTTGTCAACACTGAGTATAAATTAACTTTGAGGACCGTCATTTATCAATGCAACGCAGATATGCAGCGCAGATCCGAGTGCAGAAATCATGGTGATTCAACGAGCCATCGTATCCCACCAATCCCAGAACATGAATGATCAGGCGTTGAATGTGAAATCAATGGTAATTTGAACATCACGCCTGGTTCAGAGGCCTGGTGCCTGGAGACACGTAATACAGCCAAATAAAAACCATTACGCATGAATAGCTGTGAATTTGGTGATTGAATTGAATGGTTTCTAAGTTGGCCCATGAGACACCCACTCACCCACCCACTGAGTTTCATGAAAATCGGCCTGGTAGTTTTTGTGTATTCCTGCTAAAAGACTAACACTCACACAGGCACACACACACGCACGTACGCACACGCACACACACGCACGCACACACACACACACACGCACACAGGCACACACACTCACACACGCGCACGCACACACACACGCACGCACACGTACAAGCACGCACACACACACCCACGCACACACACACGCCACCAAAAACATGACCTCTCGCACCTGTGCGGTCACTGGGTCGGAGGTTCAACACTCCCAGGCACATTTTCCAGGACAAAATACATTCTAAAGTTTAATATCATCTTTTTTACTAGGTACTAGCCCATTATTTCTGGCATGGGGACTGCCAATGTAAACTAGCCTTTTGGCTACAATTGGGTACATTTACATTCTATTTTATAAAATGTTTCTTAATGTACATTGTCCCTCTCTAACAAATAAAATAAACTGAAACTGAATATCAGACAGTTCCTGGGAAACACTGTAGCATAACGGACATCATAAAACAATACAGTGTTTGGTCACATCTCCATTAGAGAGTGAGTAGTCGTGGGCCTTCTGCATCTCCACAGAGGAAGTCCAGAGGCGGTTGTAAACCCCTGTGGTAGCTTGCGATTCTGACCCCTCCGTACCATTAGAGCACAAGGTCAACGCTTTCAAACGGCGGCAATAAATTGTCAAGGAAATCTAATCGCCTGGCACGAAAATGTAATTTTCTTGAGCGGCAGGTTTGTGGCATTTACAAGCCTCAGAGAAATAAACGAGGTGATTTTCTACGCATTTGTTTCTGAGTGAGCAGCATAACGAAGTCAGGCTTTCTAACAACAAGAAGGATGATTGCGTTAGCGCAGAACGGATGATCTAGTGATGCTCAGACCCCAAAGCTACAAGGAAATTCATGTACAGATGTCCAAAAGGTTCTCTGTACTCCAAATTGCAATTCTAAACTGTGTCAGATAGATTGTACAGTATGTTGTTAATTAAATAATTATGTCTGCTCACATTAAAGTGAAGTTTGACAAGATCCGCACACTGGATTAATGCTCCCAGTCCTCTTATTGGCTACAAACTACAAACAACGTTTTAACCGCTCAGGTCTTCATCAGGCAACTTTACACTTCACATTCACATTCAAGTAACAGTTTACCTTGGTCAAAACTGGTTTAGACTACTGCTGAGTGAGTGTATCACTAACTGTACCCCATAAACTGATGTTGGATGTACACCATATGTTGTGCAATGTATATTTTGGATATACTATACAGTGGGTACAACTATGTTTTTCATTCACCAATAATTTACAGTCTGCATGTGTGCTTTAGTGCAGTTTACGAGCCAGTTTGCCTTGCGGGCAGTGGGGCTGGAGGGAAGCCATCTTTTAAAAGTGTGAGAGGCTGTGACTCATTATATCTGAAAAGTGAACCAGTCCAATAAAACAGTCAAGTCTTCATCTCAGTGGGATTTCAGAGCTGGTGGAGCAAAGGATTAGAGTATTATCTTTTAACAAGTGTTTTATACTTTCCTGGAATAATTCTGCTCCAAGAATTCTGTATATTGCATACTGTATAATGTTTTCTTAGAAATCAAAGGTTACAGACAGGATATAGAATAAACTGTAAGATAACGCAGGTGGATAATGGATAGCGTGGCCTACTGTACTCTTTAAGATTGATTAAAAAAATTAAATAATTGTTTTTTAAGGCACGCAATTGTCTAACACCTTCCTACCTCGCTGACTGCCTGTGTGAACATGAGACCATCTTCCTGGGTCGTCCAAAGCTGACCTCCATGTGCAAAAGACCTGGTGAAGCAGCCTTCTGTTTTAATGGACAGATGGTTTCAACAAACTCCCATTACACATAAGACAGGGAGCGACTGTAGATAGTTTTAAGAAACGGCTCAAGATCCACTTTGTTACTCTTGCTTTTAACTGATTCCATCTTGTATTTCTGTGTTGTTGTTTTATTTCTCTTATTTGATCACGTTTCTCTCTTATGTTGTGTTGCTTTTCATCTTTACCGTTATTTATGGTTCTTAATTAATCTTGTTGCTTTTATCTCTTCTATTGCTGGTACCTGATCATGTTTTTATCATTTTTTCTTTTATTATATATATATATATAATATATTTCTCTATTATTTTTTACCCTGTTATCTGATAGCTCATTTAGATATTATACATAATATATGCTTGTGATTTGTGAGTAATTTAACTTGATCTATTATGTATATTATCCATCTATTCTGCTGTACCTTTCCCACTGCTGAAACCTCCACATGGATTATTAAAGTGTATCTTATTATTATTATTATTCTTATTATTAATTATCCAAACACATTAAATGCATTATCTCTCAATTGGTCGATTCACATGAGAGATTATAGAGTTTGAAATATAGAGGTCAGTTTGAGCAGTAATGGTTATTCTAGTAGCCTATAGGCCTAGTAATGAAATTCCAGCCCTTACATGTAGCCTACCTTAAAAAGCACTATATAATTTAAATGTAGGCTATTATTATTAGGCTATTGTTATTATTATTATGAACATGAAATCAAGAATAGTCAGTCAGTTGTCTGCCTGTTAGGCCTACATGTCTTTTCTAGCCTATTCTAGGTATAGAGTTACTGCTTTCCCAACACAATAAATAGGCCTACCACTTCTAGAACACAACACTGCTTCTATCTTATTGTAACTAAAATATACGGATAGAATAAATATTTTCATAAGGAGATAAGGAGCTTTTAAAACATGTGATCCCAGCTAATTTAATATTATTTAGGGTGTTTTCCGAGCTGACTGTGACTACAAAGAGACAAGCAGCTGCAGGCTGCAGGCAGTTTCCAGTGTGATAGGCTACTGATCATTTCATAAAATGCGCCATGATCCAACAATACAACCTGCCTACATGGAGCCTTTCTGTGTGAAATGTTCCTAGGCTGGCAGGCTAATGAGATGGGAGTCTGTGTGGAGGTTGGGCAGCAGTGAACAATGTTTCCTCATTGGGGTTGTTTACCTCAAGTCTGATCCTTCTTCTGTTATACAGCCTATTATTTGTACATGTTTATGAAGTTGGATTGGATTGGATATGCATATTCTGACACTGCGTTGTAGTTTAGGCTACTCGTTATTGGAAAGGGGGTATTTTCATAGCATTTCATGGAAACCGCATAAGGAGACAGACTCGCTCGCTCGAGGCATGAAACAATGATATATTCACATGATGAATTTCTGTTCAGAAGACATCAGTCAGCCATCAGACTATTCCAGCAAATTGTATAATGCTGGTTTATAAATAGGACTAGTATAGGCTAAAGAGTTGATGCTTTATGTGTAGGCTACTCTAGACACACTGGAATAACTATATTAAAATAGCCCCCAAACTAGTCCAGCCCTAAATATCCCCCAAACTAGTCCAGCCCTAAATATCCCGCAAACTAGTCCAGCCCTAAATTTCCCCCAAACTAGTCCAGCCCTAAATATCCCGCAAACTAGTCCAGCCCTAAATTTCCCCCAAACTAGTCCAGCCCTAAATATCCCGCAAACTAGTCCAGCCCTAAATAGCCCCCAAACTAGTCCAGCCCTAAATATCCCGCAAACTAGTCCAGCCCTAAATATCCCCCAAACTAGTCCAGCCCTAAATACCCCCCAAACTAGTCCAGCCCTAAATATCCCCCAAACTAGTCCAGCCCTAAATAGCCCCCAAACTAGTCCAGCCCTAAATAGCCCCCAAACTAGTCCAGCCCTAAATAGCCCCCAAACTAGTCCAGCCCTAAATAGCCCCCAAACTAGTCCAGCCCTAAATATCCCCCAAACTAGTCCAGCCCTAAATATACCCCAAACTAGTCCAGCCCTAAATAGCCCCCAAACTAGTCCAGCCCTAAATATCCCCCAAACTAGTCCAGCCCTAAATATACCCCAAACTAGTCCAGCCCTAAATAGCCCCCAAACTAGTCCAGCCCTAAATAGCCCCCAAACTAGTCCAGCCCTAAATATCCCCCAAACTAGTCCAGCCCTAAATATACCCCAAACTAGTCCAGCCCTAAATAGCCCCCAAACTAGTCCAGCCCCACCCACAACGAGGTAGACTAAACTACTACAAACACAAGAAAGAGAAGCCGATATTGTGATGGCAGATTTAGTCGGACGAACGGGTAGTCGGACCAATTTGTCTAAAAGGATGGGGACCTATGGTGGGAATATTGGGTGGTGGGAATATTGGGTGGTGGGAATATTGAGTGGTGGGATTATTGAGTGGTGGGATTATTGGGTAGTGGGAATATTGGGTAGTGGGAATATTGGGTAGTGGGATTATTGGGTAGTAGGATTACTGGGTAGTGGGATTATTGGGTAGTGGGATTATTGGGTAGTGGGATTATTGGGTAGTGGGATTATTGGGTAGTGGGATTATTGGGTAGTGGGATTATTGGGTAGTGGGATTATTGGGTGGTGGGACTGATGCGCGTCTCCCGTTTCCATGGCGTCAGAGATGGGAGACCGGAGAGCAGGGGACTCACCACACACCCGCTGGAGTCCAGCTTGCGGTCAGAGATGCAGCGGAAGTTTCTACTGCAGCCGCCATTGTCCTTTGTGCAATCTCTCACCGGGCCGAACGAATCCAGCAGCACCTCCAGACTGTCGAAGGACGAGGATATCATCAGCTCCTCTCTGCAAAACAACAACAGAATAAGTATATTTGGTGTTGCGTCCTGTAACAGTATCTGATGTTTCTATTACTGCAGAACAAATCCCTGTTGCCATCACTGCCTCTCAGGATACTTAATCGCGGCGCAGTTGAAATGGAACAACGCAGAGATGATAAAG